>NC_054706.1:53532508-53697508 GCF_016097555.1 Gigantopelta aegis
GGTCAAATAACCTTTGAATCATGCCCCCGGACCCCCCCCCCCCCCAAATAACTCGCGCCTTTTGGCGCTCGTTCAATTGCATAACCCTCCCCCCCCCCCCCCCCCCCCAATAATGTCCACCATACTACGGGCCTGAAGAATAATCACATCAAAAGGAGTTTGTGCCCGGGAGAGACGTGTCCCACAAATTTTGGACAAGATTAAAAATTTATATTTTGTAGATCATTTGATTGTATTGTAAACGAATTACACTTTATTATTTAATCACTAATGTTAGATTACCGGATGATACAAATAAACTAACACCACCCACCCACCACCCACCCCAATTATATTATTATTTTTTTAAAAAGGTGAAGATCACAAACTAATCAAATTATTACGGAATTAATTCATGATATCGGCCTCCCTAACAGCTGGGGCGGTAACGTAGCCCAGTGGTAAAGCACTCGCTTGATGCGCGGTCGGTGTGGGATCGATCCCCGTCGGTGGGCCCATTGGGCTATTTCTCGTTCCAGCCAGTGCACCACGACTGATATATCAAAGGCCGTGGTATGTACTACCCTGTCTGTGGGATGGTGCATATAAAAGATCCCTTGCTGCTAATCGAAAAGAGTAGCCCATGAAGTGGCGACAGCAGGTTTCCTCGTCCTTAAGCATATGTCTGACGCCATATAACCGTCAATAAAATGTGTTGAGTGCGTCGTTAAATAAAACATTTCTTTCTTTCTTTCCCTAACAGCTGTACATGCATATATCATGCAGATACCATGCATTGACAAAATTATGCATTAGTTCGCTGATTAATTGAATTGTTTTATCAATAATTTATAGAATTTGGAAGAAAAAATTGTTGCTTATTTTTACCATCCGGTAATGGAGCACCTTGTTTGTACTATATACCTAAATTAATGTACATTTGATTCGGTAACATCAAGCATGGTTGAGCTATGTAGTCTTATTTTTAAATATCAAATACATAGAGAATACTACATGATTGGCTGTTAGATACAATGCTGATTTTTGTTCGAATTAAACGAAATGCCTGAATCCAAACAGTTATATGGGGTTGCAAACTAAGGAAATAATTATTTAACGACACACTCAACACATTTTATTTACGGTTATATTGCGTCAGACATATGGTTAAGGACCACACAGATATATATATAGAGAAAACCCGCTGTCGCCACTTCATGGGCTACTCTTTTCGAGTAGCAGCAAGGAATCTTTTATATGCACCATCCCACAGACAGGGTAGTACATACCACAGCCTTTGATATACCAGTTGTGGTGCACTGGCTGGAGCAAGAAATAGCGCAATGGGCCTACTGACGGGGATCGATCCCAAATCTAAGCATTTGTCAGCAACTCGAAAACATTTATTTGGACAAAGAAATGTGATGGAATCATTTCGATTCCATCCAGAACTTTTATTGCAGTTTTTACGTGATACTGACTTGTATGCTAAATTTTAATATATATCTGTGATATTTGTATTTTTACACAGTTCTTTACACTGTGTTTTTATTTAACTGTTGAATTTTTATATTGATGTTGATCATCACTTTAGATTTGCGTTTATCATAGTTTGATACCCAATAGCCGATGCATTTTTCGTGCTGGGGTGTCGTTAAACATTCATCCATTCATTAATTCATTCGATCCCAAACCGACCGCGCATCAAGCGAGCGCTTTACCTGGGCTGCGTCTCTCTCCCTTACAGTTATATGGCGTCAGACATATGGTTAAGGACCACACAGATATTGAGAGAAGAAACCCGCTGTCGTCACTTCATGATTAGCAGCAAGGGATCTTTTATATGCACCATCCCACAAATAGGATAGTACATACCACAGCCTTTGTTACACCAGTTGTGGAGCACTGGCTGGAACGAGAAATAGCCCAATGGGGGCCACCGATGGGGATTGATCCTAAACCGACCGCGCATCAAGCGAGCGCTTTACCACTGGGCTACGTCCCGCCTCTGGGTTGCAAACGAATAACTATTGTCATTAAAATGATGGAAATGCATGGCAAAAAGGTTTTAGGCCAGCTCATTTTTATCGAATGCCTGCATCATTTTTGCCCGAATTCAAAGATTTGCTCCAACAGTGGGTTGGGTAGGGACACTTGCACCTCCAGTCGTGTGACCTTAAATTGCAGTAATCACACGTTTGTGTTTTTAGTATGATACAAAAATTATCGAATGTTTTCACCAACAGGTGTGTAAGAAACAGAAAATACTACATGAATGGCCGTTCGATACATTGATCTTACGAGTTGTTATAAAACATATCTTTTCAAACGAGTTGTAGGATAAATGGTATCTAACGGCCACTCATGTGGTATTCTATTTCTAACATATCATTAAAAAAAAAACAGTTTTAAAATAAATTTAAACACCTTTCTCAACTAAAAACTATTTACGATCCTAGCGCTTCTAGTTAACTTCTTCTTTTTTTCATTGGGTGATATGGTAGTGGCGACCTGATCATCACCTAGTAGAAGCCGGTTGTATGTCTTTGTAGAGAATAATACATCACCTAATAGAAGCAGGTTGTATGTCTTTGTAAAGAATAATACATCACCTACGAGAAGCCGGTTGTATGTCTTTGTAGAGAATAATACATCACCTAGGAGAAGCCGGTTGTATGTCTTTGTAGAGAATAATACATCACCTAGGAGAAGCCGGTTGTATGTCTTTGTAGAGAATAATACATCACCTACGAGAAGCCGGTTGTATGTCTTTGTAGAGAATAATACATCACCTACGAGAAGCCGGTTGTATGTCTTTGTAGAGAATAATACATCACCTACGAGAAGCCGGTTGTATGTCTTTGTAGAGAATAATACATCACCTACGAGAAGCCGGTTGTATGTCTTTGTAGAGAATAATACATCACCTACGAGAAGCCGGTTGTATGTCTTTGTAGAGAATAATACATCACCTACGAGAAGCCGGTTGTATGTCTTTGTAGAGAATAATACATCACCTACGAGAAGCCGGTTGTATGTCTTTATCTCACGAATTGTTTTAAAATGTATCTAATGAGCAAAAGCGAGTTTGGTACGTTTTTAAACGAGTACATATCCTCAAAAACCAGGTTTTAAGCACATTTTAACTCTTTTTTTTCAACTAAAAGATATTTACAACCCTTTGCACTTGTAGCGGACTTACGCGTCACAGACACATGATTGTCAGGTTAACCATAAAGCACAATGTAATCGACTTCTATCGTGTTGTTTTTCATTGGATATATGACATTGGTGACCTGGTCATCACCTAGGAGCAGCCAGTCGTATGTCTTGAAATTGTCAACACACGTACGTGCGTAAACAGGGTATGTGTTATCATAAATAACGCATGGTGTTCTCACCAACGGGTGTGTAAGAAAAATGGTTATCACACGTATGTCTTAACAGTGACAGTTATCAAAAATAACGAATAATGTTCTCACCAACGGGTATGTAAGAAAATTGTTTTCTATGAATCAGTATAAAACTATTCCAATTTTATTTGTTTGAATCAAATTAATGTTACATAATGTTAGTGCATGTTGCATTGGAAAGCCTAACCGCCGAACATTGCGCCAAGCGGAAGAGGGAGGGGTTTCATTGTGAACCATCAAAACATGTGGGTGGGGGGGGGGGGGGGGGGGGGGGGGACTTTTCAACTTTATATCATATCAATTAGTCATTATCTAGTAGTTACTGGAAGATAAATGTTCAAATGTCCACTTTACCTAGTTAAAGTTTGTTTTTGTTTCAAATTTCTTACTCTCTTTATTATTAGTTGGCATGTTGTAAATTTTATCCTTACATGAATGAAAGTTAAAAAAAAAAAGTGTTTTGTTTAAAGACACCACTAGAGCACATTGATTAGTTAATAATCGGCTATTGGATGTCAAACATTTGGTGATTCTGATTCGTAATCAGAGGAAATCCACTACATTTTTCCTAATGCAGAAAGGGATCTTTTATATGCACTTTCCCACAGACAGGAAAGCACATACCACGGCCTTTGTCCAGTTGTGGTGCACTGGTTGGAACAAGAAAAAACCCAATCAGCTGAATGATTCCACTGAGGTGGTTCGATCCTGCTACGCAAGCATCTCAAGCGAGTACTCGACTGACAGCTAATTCCCGCCCCTCTTTACCGTGCTACTTTAGTGTTTTGCATCATCAATTCTGCCGGCAACGGACACTGAATTATTACTGTATATAGTTCTACACTACTTTTATTAGCTGTTAGGCGCGGATCCAGTGGGAGGATGCTGGAGGTGTGCATTTCAATGGCATTTCTATATTTTATATTATAAGTTACGAAAAATGCCGAAGCCATTACCATTGACGTGACGTCAACAATGCTTTGACGTTTTAGTATGCTTATTGATGTCGAAGAGATACTACACACATTCGTCTGAACATTGTTTAACTTCAGAAAATGTGGGAAAAGATCACTGTTTGTCATTTATAGTCATATTTATTTTAAATTTGTAAAAATATAAAATATCTGTGCATACCTAATGGAAGACGAAAGGAAGAAATGTTTTATTTAACAACGCACTCAACACATTTTATTTACGGTTATATGACATCAAACAAATGGTTAAGAACCACACAGATTTCGAGAGGAAACCCGCTGTCGCCACTTCAGTGGCTACTCTTTTAGATTAGCAGCAAGGGATCTTTTATATGCACGATCCCACATACAGGGTAGTACATACCACAGCCTTTGATATACCTGTCGTGGTGCACTGGGCCCACTGACGGGGATCGATCCCAAACCGACCACGGATCAAGCGAGCGCTGTACCTCTGGGCTACGCCTCGCCCCTACTACCTAATGATGACATCCAACTACAGTGCTGTTCTGGTCCAATATTTCCTGCAAATGTTGGATGGATGTATCAAGAGATAAGTGGCAACAGGTTGATTGATTGTTTACCTGTTTCTTTATAAGGACTGATGAAGTGGAAAGTGTGGGGTAGGGGGTGCACAGGGATTGGCATAGCCAGCATTTTATATTGTGGTGGGACACCCACATTGGTGAAAAAAGAGAGAGGCAGACATACGCCAGTACATATTAATAAAGAATAGAAGAAATGTTCACTAGGTTAATTCAGTTCAATTCAGTTTGTTGCATCAATTTAAGCATAAGAACAACTCTCCCAAAGGACTGCACACGTAGATCAAAGAGGATGTTGGAGGAGCACCTCCCACCCTTAACCCCGACCGAATTTCGGAGTGTCTTCAAAAATCCCATTTTTAGCAGATGAAAATAATGCATTTATTGTTTTTTAGTGGGAATATGTTAATTTGTTCAGCTAAATACTTCTGTGGATGATAGATACAGATAATACATTAGTTTACTTTTGAATACTGTAGCTGCTTTTTAAGCGTTGCATCCACTACCTTGAAAAATCCTGCATCTGTCCCTTCCAGTTTATAACAATATTTAAAAATTGTAAAATTACCACCCCCAGTCCCTTCTCCATTGCCAGGTTCACAGCCTCGTTGTGACCCCTACTCGATTTCACTCTGGATTCGCCACTAATACATGTATCAGAAAGATAAAACAAATAGCACAAATTGCATAAAATATATTTATTATTCACACATCTTTTGAAATGTAAGAAATTGTTTCCATTTAAAACAAATAACATTGGAAATATAGTGTAAATATACATGTATATAGTAAATACACCCAAGCAATAGTTGAGAACATAATAATAATAATAGTATAATATAATAATAATAAATTAATACCAAGCAATTCTTAATATAATACTTTTCACTTCAAGGTCCTCTACTAAGGTCTGTGATAATATTGGTATCAATGGTAAATAATAAAACACTTAGTAACATACAATACATAAAGAAGAACATATACAATATAAGTAACAGTATAGCTAGAATTAAATGCAAGTTACTGTCCACCCAACCCGCCCCCACAGAAAAATCTGAAGAAAAGAAAAACCCAACCCCAGTGGGGGCAACTTACTTCACATAATGCTAGTGTCAGACTACCAACTGCCACAACAAAGTTGGCCAACTTTCTGCTCTCATGACTTCTATGACTGTCTAGTTGCTAGTCTGAGTGCACCCGTCTTAAGTAGGGAGTAGAATAAATTACAACGCAGCTGTCATTGGCCAACTTTGTCATGACAGTTGACAGTCTGAGTCTAGCATAAGATAAAATGTAAAAATATTTTAGTGAAAATAAGTAAAAGAATTAAGTGGGGGGGTTTCCCTTCAGTTCATCTCTTATCCGATATCTGCCATACAGATCAAGATATTTATTCTTCAGAAATAAAGTTTCTACATTCTCACAAATGCTGTAGTTAATAACTATAAAGATAAAAATATTACATTAACAGGAACATATGGGCCTAAACGGCCAGCTGAGTACATTGTTGACCCTACCTACAAGACTTGTTGTGCCGGACACCCAATTTCTAATAGGGGTCATTTTGACCAAATTGATGATTTTATCTTCCATTCATGAGGCAAGCAAGCACGGTGTTCTGTTTTGTTGACGGATAACGATCATTCTAGAACTGACTAGACTGTGTTGTAACTGACTGTTACAAGTCAAACAATTCAAATAAATGTGCGTAATGTGGAAAATGAAGATGACAGATCGCCAGGCAACACCAGTAAATCTGTAGACTGATAACATGCTGAAAATATAAATAAATAAATAAATAAGCATTCTGAGAGTAATGCGAAACTATACATGTCCCCTTCCAGGCCCAACAAATGTTTGTATCTCCTAAGTTTAAGGGCCATAACTCTGTGAAAAGTAGGTAAATCCCCATGATAGTTAAACTTGATCTGTAACAGTACATGATAAAGCTATAAACAAAATTTCACCTCAATATCTTGAGGCATTCCAAAAATAAAGTTCGGAAATAAAAATTTTGTATCTCCTAAGTTCATGGGCCATAACTGTCAAAATAGGTAAATCGTCATTAAAGTCAAACATCATCTGTAAAGCCCCTATCACACTCTACTGCGATCAGCCGACAACCACTTTGCACTCCCGGACTATGAAATATTTCAACAAAGCGTAGTGACTTCGCTGAAAATTGTGAGATCCATGACACCAGACAGCTTCAGTAGCCTACAGTACGCTCTCACTGCGACCCTATGAATTCCCAGTTTGATCATCAGTGTGCTCTCAGTGCGTCGATGTCGCTTTCACTGTGCTCTCAATATGTTTGCAACTCACTCACTGTGTGTGCGCAGCATGTATAAATAGAGCCTCCTGCAACCTGAGGGCATCAGTCTACTTTCAGCCGCTGTGTGTGCACCATGCCTTTAACAACCAAGAAGTCTGCTGCCAGAGGGAAGGTTCCAGGCTGAGGTCGAGGAAGGCTGTCTCCATCACAGTCTCCACGGCTGTCCAGTCCTCCCCCATCTGAGTCTGCTCACAGCTCCCATGAGGAAGACCCTCCAGAGGAAAGCAGTGCAGCTGAGTCATCCTCTAGAGCATCTTCATAAATCAAGGCTAATATTCATTCCTCGTATTCAGCCTTGATACATGTCGTCAGGAAATCGTGCCACAAAATGCTTAAATTTCATTGGATGTGATGAGATCTGATTGCAACGAATCGCAACGCTCCTTATAGATTCCCTTGTTATTGTAAACAAAGATGGCAGCGTCAGCGTCCGGCGGTTAATTTTTGATATTGCTTTCAAGATTGTCACGTTACCGATGCTGTGATTGGTCAGCGATGTCATCGTGTAAGGGACATAATCGGTGTTACAAATTTTCTTCCAATAGAGGGCGCTAGTAGTGGATATCAGTAATCTTGACTACATGTATCAAGGCTGAATACGAGGAACGACCAAGTCTGGCAAGGAGCTCATCAAACATTTCTGGTGGTACTCTCAGGAAGTTGAAGAAGGATGCAGGATCTTTGTGTCGTAGCTCAGGCATTAGGCAGTGATAGTGGCCGAATTGAACTCTTCTCCCCACGTCTAACCATGGTTGAACCCAGCATCTCCTCTCCCTTCTTCCCTCCTCCTGTGCCTGTTGTGCCTGCATATGCGCTAGCAGCTATACAATTAACACATTCTGCCTGTCTGCGGACATGGGGAAGAGCAGATGCACACTGATTGTGTATAGATGATGAAGCTGTATTTATACCAAAATGTGTGTAGGGGGGGCTCAGTGGAAGTGGGATCACATTGTGAACCTATTGCAAACGTCGGAACAACGTCTTGGACGTATAACGAGCATCATAATCTCAGTGGCAGCGCAGTGTGGACGTAGAATGAACGGAAACAATCCCATAAAGCGTAGCAGAAGCGCAATAAGAACGGGAGAGGCACGTATTGAGAGGCCAATAAGCGTACAGCAGTCGCAGGGGACGATTTGTGCGACCCCAAGACGCTTCTATGCGTTGTTGCTACGTCCATGATATGCTCATGTAGTTCGCTTTGCGCTGCTGTGGTGACTGTACTGCTTCATTACACTGCTCTAGTCAAGAGTGCCGACCCGCTGCACTTGTTTTGTGCATGCATGGACAAAATAAGCGCCAAGGTTTGGCGTTCAAGGTAGCTCATGGCAACCCTCTCCCGTCCTTGACGGTTTCCAATGTGTCACCAAATCGTTCGACCTTACTGCGCTTTGCTTCACGCTTTCATACTTTTCAGGTCGCAGTGGGAGCGCCAGCATGATCACAGTAGAGTGTGACAGGGGTATAATAGTATATGATAAAGCTATACAAAAATATTTCAGCTCAATATCTCGATGTATTGTAAAAACCATCCAGAAAACTTTATGTGGATGGATGGATGGATGGATGGATGGACGGACGGACGGACAGACAGACAGACAGACCACATTATTTGTCTTGTAAGAATAATGACATTTCACCTTCACTGTTTTGCAGGTTATCATCACAGTCCAGCGAGAAGTTGTTATTGATGTTTAAGAGTTCGATACCTGAAAGACAAAACAATTAATTTAGGAATGACTTATACTTAAAATGGTATTTCAACAATTTAAAATACATTTAAAATGTCCCACTTTTTTCTTAGTTTATAAATTTTTAATTTCAGTACAGACATCATCAAACATTTATGTTCACTTGCACAACATTTGTTAAAAATCAATGCACTTCAAAATCATGAAACATTTATTTGTTCATTCCTTTAGAAAATTAATTATCAAACCTATATTTCCAAAGGAAACCACTTCAATATACAGTGAAACCCCTTCAAACTGGACCTCCCTCCTAAAAAAAGTCCTGTTTTAAGGGGTATCCAGTTTAAGACAGGTTTTGTTCTGTACCGATATTTAAAAACGGACTGTGAAAAAAGTAGTTTTGAGGTACTTCCGGTTTACTGAGGGTCCAGTTTTAAGGGGTTTCACTGTATAAACTGATTAACATATATTAAACAAATTAATTCTTACATGGAAAAGCACGATCTGAAATGGAGCTTTCTTTGTCAGTTTCCTCTCTGCTATTGAAACTACAAATGGAAAACTTATCAATAACACATTATTGCTTTATAATGGCTGTATCAGAAAGTAAAAAAGAAAGTTTTATTTAACGATGCACTCAACACATTTTATTTATGGTTATATGGCATCAGACGTATGGGTAAGGACCACACAGATATTGAGAGAGGAAACCCGCTGTAGCCACTTCATGGGTTCCTCTTTTCGATTAGCAGCAAGGTATCTTTTATATGCACCATCCCACAGACAGGGTAGTACATACCACGGCCTTTGATATACCAGTCGTGGGGCACTTTGCTTGAACAAGAAATAGCCCAATTGGCCCACTGATGGGGATTGATCCCACACCGACTGTGCATCGAGCGAGCGCTGTAACATCTGAAGGTGAAACTAAACCTAAAGATATAGCTGGGTTTTTGAGTGGTTCTTTTTCTTCCTTTCTGTCTTTAAAAGACAAAAGCCATGACATGATTGCAGGATCGCACTATTCGAATATTCTATTAGATATTGTAGATCTGTGACTGCCAGGAGCAGATCCAGGATATTGTAAAGGGGAGGGGGAGGGAAGTGTGTGTCATAAAAGTATAAAAAGGACAATATGTGTTTGTTGATGACAAATTAACTCAGCTCCCAAAGGGAGAGATCTTTAGTGGGATTTGGGGACATGCTCCTTAGAAAATTTAAAATAAATGATACTCAAACATGTTTTGAAGGCAGTTTAGTGCTGTATATTGTGAATGATAACTTTAAAAAAAATGGCACTTCAACTGGGTTTCACAAGACCCATGTGATCGCCCTCTGGATCCACCATGGCTGCACACACACACACACACACACACACACACACAGTCATATTTTGTGCAGCGTTAATAAAAATAAAGTACTTGTACCTGTCGTGGTAGAGTGGCACACTGATGTACACCTGAGTTGGATCGAGGGCCGATGTGATAATCTCATTCTTCTGTCTCGCCTGTTCTAAGGACATCACACGTTCCGACTTGGACATATTTAACAACTTCATGTCAGGCTTTGCTTTATTTGCTTAAATAAAAGTATAACACAATGGAAATGAAATGTGTCTTAGTTCAGTTGTTAAAGGACAGTAAAAAAATCTTTCAGAACTATTACTTTTTCACAACATGCTAAAAAGCTTAATATAACACATGTATTTCAATGAATAAACAAAGATAAATTTCTGTTAATTTTAAGATAATAAGAATCTCATTAAAAAGTGCCAGTGGTGTTCAGGATTCTTAAAAAGTGAGGACTTGATTTAAGTAGGAAAACTAAATTAATTGCCAATAAATACAGTGCATCTCTTACAACATACATATTAGTATCAATTTTTAAAAACTAGTACAAAATGTGGATGTTGGAGGTACGTAATAGATTCTGAATTGGTTCAAAATGTTAAGTAATTTCCAAAATAACAACTATCAAACACATTTCATCAAAATTCAAGGTAAGAACTTTTATTATTTTACATTAATAAATTGAAATTCAGCACGATGATCTCAGCTCAAATAAGGATTAATTCGTTTAAGTATTTTTAAATGTCTTTAAATAAAAAAAACAAAGTATATTGTATTTGGTTTGTTAACTTTAGGATTTTTGGACAAGTCGAATTGTCATCATCCCGATATTTGTATTATATTTCTTGAGATTGAACATTGGCATGAGACCAAAAGATGTATCACTTTTGTACAGGCACAATGGTCTAAATGCACAGGTATGTGTGCAGGGAGAGGGTTTTGGGGTCAAAACACAATACAAATATAAAATATGCTGTTGGATTTATTTTCTGCACTGAACATTTTAGCTTCTGATCTTGACAATGTTCATGTTACGAATTACGTGGACAATATCGCCACACAATACCCACTGTGAAATTCAGACATGGAATACAGCGCCGCTTTTTCATTGAAGATGACACTGCTGTAGCAGATGAGACATTCAACGACACCCATCTGCTTTGGATCAGCCATCACATCCAGCTCCATGTCCATGGACCTGTTCATATTAATATATAGCAATAGCTGTCTTGATAATAACAACATGAAAAGTAATAGGATAATCAGTTGCTAGTTAGGAATCTAGAATGGGTAATTATGTCACAGTCTAGAGGAAAGGGAAAAGGTCCATGGACCTGTTGATATTAATATTTATTACATACCTATTTAATCTTACTACAGTGATAAAGACATTTTCAAACTGTGTGATAAACTTATCTTGTATCAAACATGTGCGATCTGGATTGGAACTTGTAAATGGGGAATTCCCTTTCTATTCTTACTGGAGTAAGCACCTTTTTATTACCGATGTCATGTCTGATTTGCAAATTACCTCACATCGTATTTGAAACATTACACAAGATTGCTGCATAGTATGATTATTAACATTAAGTAAATCCATGAAAGGACTGATCAATAAATTTAAGAAAGTGTAGTTATGACGTTAAATTAAAAAAGTTTTTATATTTTACACAAGAATATACCACTCAACCACTATGCGGTCTTGTGGTACATATTCTTGTGCAAAATAAACTGTGCAATAAATAGGACGCGAAATTTTTTTATGTGAAGTTCTGTATATTTAGCAATGGCCGTCTTGTTAATAACATAAAAAATTAATAGGCTAGTTAGTTGCTGGAATCTAGAATGCATAATTATGAGACATATAGTTTGAACATCTGCAAGTGTGGCTTGATTTTGCTCAGTGGTAGAGCATTTACTTGAAGAGTGAAGGGTCATAGGATCGATCACCTTCAGTGGACTCAATGGAGTAGGAGTAGTTAAGTGGTGACAACAGGTTTCCTCTTTCTCTCTATTATGAAAACAAATTGACACTAAACATTTTAGTATACCTTGAAATGCTTGAGGATAACAAATTTATATCAACATTCATAACATTAACACCATTTGACTAATTTCCCATTATCAACCACGGCATTGCCATGAAGTTTTTAATTCTCTGTGGCACTATTTTTGCTGTGGACTTTATTCAAATTTTCTTTTGCAGTGGCATGTTGGGGTTTTTGTGTGCCATATATAGACATTTTCTAAATTGAAGGGGTTGCATTATACAAATAAAAAATAGTTTGTATCGTAATATACATTCTAACAGGTTTACCTGAGAAGAATTGGGGCCCAAATGAAAGCCATGGTTTTCAACTTCACGTTAGTATACATGTCACGTTCTGCTACATAAGCCAGATGCCTCATTAAATATTCAGCAGTTCTGAAACAATACAACTATACTAAAATGAAAACAGTAGACAAAATATATTGAAACACAATGAAAATGCAAAAACAACTTTTCATTGCAAATAACGACAAACTATTAATGAATTGATGGATAATGTAATATAACATTAATGACTGGTATTCATGAGATACATTCACATGGAAATATGGCCAGTCATCATCAGTAATCGAGTTGCATTTGTAATCGAAAAGTTCAACCCCCCATATCAAGGTCAGTATCTGGTGTGTTCACCATTGGCCCGTGAGCATGCATGAAGACGACGGGGAAAGGATTGGCACAAACATCTCAAATAAGCCACAGGAATGTTCCTCCATTCCTCCTGCAACGCCTGTGCAAGCTCAACGATGTTACGCGGTGGTGGCTGGTGGTAACGTACACGACGTCCTAACTCATCCCACATGTGTTCAAATCCGGTGAAACGGCGGGCCAGTTCACAACGGTGATACCGGCTTGTTGCAGGAATGCCTGGGTAATTCTTGCAGTATGTGGACGGGCATTGTCTTGTTGAAACAGAAGGGGACCTCCTGGTCTTCGGTGATGGCGCAAAAGTGGCTGGATAACTGGTCTTAGAATAACGTCAACATAACGCTGGGCTGTAAGGGCATCGTGGACAATGATGAGATCACTCCTGAAATCACAGTTGATTGCCCCCCATACCATAAGACAACCGTTGCCAAACCGATCATGTTCCCTCACACATCCGTCAGCGTACTATTCATGGAGTCTCCTGCACACATGTGCTCTTCCATCAGCAAACTAGACAGAGAAACCGGACTCATCTGAGTAAACAATGCTCCAGTAAAAGGCTGGTGGATGATTACCATTCTGGAGAGCAAACTGTAGTCTCGCAGCACGATGTCGCGGTGTCATGATGTTACCGTTGTACGGGCGTCTGCATCTGAGTCCAGCCGTTCTGAGTCGACGGATGACCGTCATCGGATGGATAGGCCTTCCATGACATCCTATCGTGTTGCTTGCTGTCATCATTGCAGTTCTGAACTGGTCACGGTGGTGGTGTTGTTGAATCTGCCGATCTTGGCGTGGGGTCGTAACGGGACGTTGACCAGGTCGAGGTTGATCACGGACACACCCGGTCTGTTGATGACGTTCAGCAAGTTTCCAATAGTTGATGGATGGACTCTGAAGGTCCTAGCAACTTGTCTTTGTGAAGTCTCCCCTTGAACCATGCCCAATGTTCGCTCCCTTTGTTCTTCTCCGAGTCGTGGCATTCTTAATGTGACGAGGAATATGACACCGTTACGTGACTTTTATGTGTCACATACTGGCATTTCACGTGCATTGCATGCAGCATGATTGAGCATGTAGTGAACGCATTTCACACCATTTTGTGTGTTTCTGCTATTGTATGTGTAACGAGAACAAAACCAAGATTTAAAACCCAGATAAAAGTACAAATCAATGGCTTCCTCTCATAAATTGTTATTTTAAGTCCAATAAATATATTTTTCATTAATCACAACAAAATATTGAAAAATATTTGTTTTGCGTTTTCATTCTAGAACACACACAAAAATATTTAATAAAATGTACTGTATTAACAAAATGCTTAGGACATGGCGCAATAAAAAGTTAAAAGTTTGTTTTGCTTAACAACACCACCAGAGCACATAGATCCATCAATCAACAGCCAGGGGTGTAGAAATGGAAAATATTTCAGTAGCCTGTCAGACCAGAACCAACTAAAATTTACTAGCCCACCAGAATTTCTACTAGTCCGCCAGAAAATATACTTTAATATGGTATATAATATGACAAAAACATTATTAAGCACACTTGTTAAGTTATCAACATCACATGGCAAATTAACAAAATCAAACCGCAAACCTTGATTGACAAATCAATACATGTTGAAATATTCTGATCAAGATTACGTTATTCACATTTCTTTGATATAGATTTACCAAATTCATGTGACATCCTGCAAGTATTTAACAGAAGACTCTATTCAAAACACACCGACAACATACTTTCAACGTAAACAAATTAGAAGTCTCCATTCTATAATCGAGCTTCATTAAAAAATATCTGAGTCAAAAAATATAATAAAATAAATTTAAAAATATAACCCAAAATTTCTGAGTACCGTATATTGCCGTGTATTAGCCGACTTTTGAAGTCTAGAAATACTTTCCAAAAGAAGAGAGTCGGCTTATACACGGAGACAACAAATTGGTTCATAAAATTCCGATCGAAAACACTCCCGACCCCGAATTATAAATTTTGATCAGACCCTTAGAGCCTTTCACAGCTTATGTAACAATAATTTGTGCACAATATAAATAAAACACCCCATCATGCAATATTATGTAGTTTTTTGTTCTTGAATGCATTAATAGTTTGATGAATAATAATAAAAATTACTTGTTTTATTGTCATTTCAATGGTAAAAACGTGTTCCGCTATCTTTGTTTGACACCTCTGTCTATATCATTTTGTAAGCTCTTATTTGATTGGATTACACAATTCTGTGTAAACAACAGCCATGAACCACAGAATCGTTTTTCTGTGTGGAGGGTAAAACAGGGATTAAACATACCTTATGAGTTTATTATTTGCTGTCCAGTGAATAATTTAATTACTTATGTGCAATGATATGTTGTTACAGCTTGAATTGTTTATTTTCCTGTTATGATTTATCGGTACTAAATTATTTTTGCACGGCATGGAAGACGTTAGCATTGTGATGACGATTACCGTGTCTCTAATTAAAGGGAAAAAATACAATGAAAAAAGACAGTTGACAGTATTATTGAAACCAATACAATGTACAACTGGACAAAAGATGACTTCGGCTTATACACGAAGCCGATGATTTTGTACTTGATATTTAGGGTCAAACTAAGAGGTCGGCATATACAAGGTATCGGCTAATACACGGCAATATACGGTAACCTATAATTTAGGACTTCTTTAATGCTTTACATGTATCTCACTACATATAGATTGTATCTTGTGGAGAATTGGTTGGCATGGGAAAAATCAGTGTGTCTTTTTATTTAAAGAGATAGATTAAAAAAATAATAATAAATTAGATAATGACAAAATACATGTAATAATAAAAGAATTCTTACCTCAAGTGTTGCAATGGAAGTTGTTTTACAACATTATGTAAGTTTGTCAATTTGTTTCTCTCGTTACGAATCGCATCCTGTCAAAATATATTACATATACTTACATTTAAAGAGTCAGACACAAGCCATAAATGATGTGACCAAAAATATTGTATTAATTTTTGTACAAATTTAGAAATTTTAACATAAACATGGTACACCACATTCCATGTTTGCATGTATTTTTGTGTAAAGCAGTTCATTGTAATCCCAAAAACCTATAACACTGATGAAGTTCACTACAATCAGGTGTAACAGAACAACGTACTACTTTGGAAGTGTACATTAATCTCTAATTAATTATTTAATTATTAAAATCTTAAAAAATAAATTTCAGTCAAAACAAATAATAAATCCAACACTGGTTTTATCCCACCTTCTGTGAATTTAAAGAATGTACAACAAATGACAAAATAAAACAAAGCACATCCAAAAGTGATAGCCCTGAACAGGTTGAAAACATAGAGAATACTAAATGAGTTCCCATTAGAGACTGTTTATATTACAAATTATGTGTTTTCAATTGTACATCATGAGGGAAAGCAAATGATATGTACAATAGAAAAAACACAAGTTGTAGTATAAATGGTCTCTTTCGGGAATGAGTATAACTAAGTATTGTTTATTACACCTTACAACAATGAATAAAAATGGGACAGAATTACATTCAACATAACTAAACAAGACGTGGGAATGCACAGACCTAATGAAAAGACTTTATTTTGCATGACGTCATGTGGTGGCCACCTGATTTGGCTAGTTAATGTCAATTAAATTTTGCAATCCTATGCTACATGATTCAATAAAGTTAACACAAGCAATACTATAAATGTATTCAAGGCAAAACAAAAGTATTTATAAGTATTATGCTGATACTTTATGTGGAGTCATACAGTATGGCACAGTCGATCAGCTGATTGGAGGTCATGACCTATCAAAAGACATGTTTCACATTGTGGTAGACAGAATATATCACATGCATGGTTATCTTTGCCATCAGTCAGGGTTTCTGGGTATGACGCCATACCTACAACGTGACCAGTGATAGGAACACACATGTGCGGGATCCTAAATTTCATTTTTTTTTGGAACCCCCATTTTAAAAACTCAATTCCATAGCGCCATACTCAAATATTTCTTTCTGGCACAAACCCTGACAGTGTAATAAAAATGTGCACACTTACAATAAACTTGTCATACAGCTGGTGTGTGAGAAGTGGATTCGGCAGTTCGAGGAAATACAGCTTCAGTAGGGAGCTGATAGTATGAATCCTGCTCCTGGATTCAGCCACCAGATCAGGATCATGACCCTTGTTGAACTCATGCCTTTATATGTGAGTAAAAATACTGTACATTTATTGTCCGAACCAAATTGTTAACAACTACAAAAAATTACTCTCCTACCTTTAATTGCCGTTAGATTTCCTCCAAAGTTTGACCAGACACAAATCGCAAAAAAACCACTACAAATATACAGATTCCACACATGAGACTGCAATGATGTCGCCGATATCGTCTTTGCTGAGATTGCATAGGGAAAAATACATGCACTTTTCTGCCGTCTGCCATGTTGCTTGTTTATGGAATACTCTTCAAGAGGTGTGAAAGCCTCCAAAGTATCTGACACAATTAATATGAAATCAATGATCTCTAATGGTATCATTTAAAAAAAATTAATCATAATAATAAAAAAAATAAAAATAATATGATGTCATCACATTTGCTTTTATATCATATGTTATGACGTTGTTAGATTAAGTCCTATCCTTTCACCCCTCTTGAAGAATATTCCATAAAGTCAAAATGGCAGCTGGCACAAAATTACATGCTTTTTGCCCTATGCGCTCTCAGCAAAGTCGATATAGGTGACATAGGTATCATCTGGTATGTGGAATCTGTGTCATTGTAATGGGGTTTTTTTAAGATTTCTGCCTGGACAAACTTTGGAGGAAATCTAACGGCAATTAAAGGTAGGAGAGTAATTTTTTGTAGTTGTTAACAATTTGGTTCGGATAATAGACAGAATCTACAATTAATTAAGGATTAAATCTAATTGCCTCTCTGAGTAAGTTGAATTTGGAATAGTTTAAGCTTGTCTAAGGTGAAAATACATCAATGCTAAAACATTTACAGGAGCAGAGAATACATAATTGTTCTCAAAATATGAAGAAAAATTAAAATTGACATGTTTTCTGTACCATTAATGGGAAAAGTGTTTTACTTTTATATACAAACCCAGAGGACTAATCCTCTTTGTTCCAACTGGTAAATACAAAGTTAAAGTTTATTTTGTTTAATAGCACCACTAGAGCACATCAATTTATTAATCATCGGCTATTTGATGTCAAACATTTGGTAATTTCGACATATAGTCTTAGAAAGGAAGCCCGCTACATTTTTCCATTAGTAGAATGGGATCTTTTATATGCATCATCCCACAGACAGGATAGCACATACCACGGCCTTTGATTATACCAGTCGTGGTGCAATGGATGAAGCGACAAATAGCCCAATGGGTCCACAGATGAGAATCGATCCTAGACAGACCGTGCATCAAGTGAGCGCTTTACCAGTGGGCTACGTCCCGCCCCCTTAATTGGTAAATACAATCAAAAAGTCTTCACTATTTTACAGCAAGGTGATCAAATTGTCACTTTCTGAAAACTTTCCAGAAGAGTGTTGAGGGAGCTGTAGTGATCATTCGCCTTACTTTTCTGGTGAAGACTGGTCAAACATCATCGGTATCTTAATCCCTGTTATAATCTTGTTTGCAATTTAAATGAAACTAACCTGAGTTTCTTGAGATCTGATTTTACTCCTGCTTTGCGGTAAATACTGTCGACAATACCGTAGTGTTCAATAACTTCTGTACACCTCTCCACCACTGCTGGCACTAAAAGATATTAAAAAGTTAACTAATATTACAGTATCAGAATCTTGCTAATGAGTTGAATTTTCAATTGAAGTAGACATAATTAAGGCCAACAAAATAAATTTCTGGTTTCTGGTCTCTGGCCAATTTGGACCCTCGCGCATCAACGTTTTTTAAATTTCCCACAGTATGACGTCGATTTTGTAGGAGTAACCCTGTGGGTTGTATAGAACTCCCCAGGTGACTGATTAGGAAAATATTTAGAGTACCAAGACAAAGGAGGGGGCACCAATGGCCATTAAGGATGGACCAAGGCAGATGAGGAGCATATAAAAAAATATATATACCCATCTTTTCTGTGCAATCCATGCTTTAAAAAAAAGAAAAAAAGAAAAGAAAAGAAAAAAGAAAGCTGCATCGCGGCATAAATTCTGGAACTTTGGTCTGACCAGAGACCGACATTTTAGTTTTTTCCCTAAAACAAACTAGTTTTTTTCAATGCACAATTTTAAATAAAAATAAATTATTTCCTGTAGTTTCAATGCACAATTTTAAATAAAAATTAATATTTCCTGTAGTTTGTCCTAGCTATCTTATTGTACATGTTCCATGACCAAATGTCTTAATTTACTGTTATTTGTTTCATTAATTATCTCAAACTTTGCTAATAAATTACTGTAAATTCTAACAAAATGTTTTAAAATATTAGTAAACACTTTGCAATTTAAGGATTTGTTTTGTTCATTGTTTTGCAAAAATGGCTTTCTTTTTAGGAACCACAATATCTTATTCGCTGTATCCTACCATCACACCCTGATTTCAGCAGATATTCTGTCAGGTCACTTCCAAATACTTTCTTATTTGACCTAAATGTCCTGTATATTTTTCTCAGCAATCCTCGCTTACGAGAAGCTGAAAGAATAAGATTTACATGCACTTAAAGTTTAGGGTAGGTCAAAAAACATATAACTGAAAGGAGAATAAGTACTTTTTTTATACAAATAAAATAATATGTAACAGTCATGACTAAACACAAATCATTATGATCAACGTAACAATACCTCCACAGAGAATATTTTATTTTTCAAATTTTAATATGTAACAGCTGCTAATAAATTAAAAATGATTTAACATTGTGTAGCAATCTCTAATATGCACAGCAAATGGTGACACAATACTGAACAACATCTTCCCTGCAACATATTATGCTATTTTTCTAAAAGGCAATGGTGAAGATAAGGTATGGTGGGGAAAGTCATGAATTACATGCACCTGTATTTAAACAAAATACATGTACTTTGTTTTAAGTTGATACATGGACTGCCAATCATAATTTATTTTTTAATGACAAAAAACAAACCAAAGTTCATTGTAATAATAAAAAAGTGACACAATTTAAGAGGAAAATTTGGGACACCAATTTACACATCTGTGACTTTAATTTTAAGTAGTACTAGTAACATGTACTTACAAAGTTCAGCAGAATCAATTAAAATAAGCCTTCACTATGAAACAAAACGGACTACTCACATCTTTCTCTTACAATGGATGGTTTCAGTACTCTTGATGCAACAAAAGGAGGAATTGTGTCTTCCATTATTTCTACACATTCAGTTGGAAAGAAACCAACCTAGAAAATAGTTATAATCAAAACAATAAATTCATCTGGTGTTGATCCCCACCCCCTCTCCAACCATTTTCTGAATAGAAATGAGGATGAAGTATTGCCCAGTGTCCATATTTTCAAAGCTATCTTAGCACTACGATATCGTAAAACTGTCATAACCTAATTTTTCCACAGGTCTTTACTGTTTTTCCACAATTATATAAATGTTTATTTTTAATGAAAATAATCCTATTTATAGTCCATTTGCATAAAAAGGGAACCGATGAACTGGCATATATATAACTCTTTAATGAACAAAGTTAAAATTCATGTAAAAATATATTAGTAAGTTTTAAACCCATACCAATTCGAATAACATTGGAAAAACAAAAATAAAAATCAATATAAATAAAAAATGTTTCTTTACCACATAGTGATCAGTTCTGAAAAACAAAATGTCATCCAGCATGACAAGAGTAGGGTGCAACGATGTTGCCATGGTAGTACCTGCTCATGAGTCTCTTGTGAAACAATATGCAGTTGGGTTCTGACAGTCACAGTGATGCCACCCAACACCATAAATGACCCACCTCCAAATCAGTCAAGAGTAAAGGTTGGTGTCGACATACTGTTCACTTACACATCTCCAAACATTGTCATGTCCATCATGGAAGTCTAATTTTTGTATCAGAAGACATTACCTCTGCCCATTGTCTATGATGTGTACACCATTGATGTCTAGCAGCATGTCTTGCCGTGAAAGGTGGCCTGACATGAGTCTACTTGTTATTTGAAATGAAATATCCCCTACTTAAAATTACTTTGAAGAGTATATATAATTACCTCAAAGCCTTTCTTTCCTCGCCACCATGATGTGAGATGAGAGGGAAACTTGTCTATAACTGATACAATATCGCCAACCTAATGAAAATATCATATAGTTAAAATACTATCAGCATCACATAAACACCATACATGTACATTCATTTTGGAATCAAGTTTTCATGTGGAAAATAAAAAGAAAGATAACTTAACTTTTAAGATTCTTAAAAATGTGGCATGAGATGATGTAACATTGTAATGTTTTGTTTTGGATTTTTACAACTAATATCGAATAATGTAGGTTTTTTTGAGTTATGAAAAAACAACATTTGGGTACAGTTTGGAAAGGTAATTAATGAAGAATGGTTTGTTGTATTATGTTGACATACATATATTTTAGCAGCACCTTCGGCAATCTCCGGCTACATAGTTATGTGAAATTTATTGAATACGTTATTGAATTTGTTGTCTTTGTTATTTTCCACAAAGAGTTGTTATTAGGCATTATTCAATCGTCACTTATAATTAACATCAGACCTTTATTTTTGGCCAGTGAGATCCATTCTTTGTAAGAATACAAATAACAATAATTTATTTGCATAATACCCACATATGGGCAGACCAAAACAACATAATATACATTTATTGTATGAAATGTGAAATGTCAAACTAGAGTGCTTCACTTCTGAGCTTTTCAACCAAAGGTGGTATACTATTTTATTTGGGGGATTGTGGTATTGTAATATGTATAGTTTTTAGAATGGCTCTCTCTCTTTCATCGACTTAAATGATTTACTAACTTATTTCGTTGGATTTAGAAACTAAATAATTATTTTACTGCTATAATATACCGTAAGAATTTTATGTTAATTTAACGGTGGCCAAGTAGAAAATTGCTGTAATGCCCTAGTCATATGCCTCAATGCCGTCAAAATTAAACAGTCTCATGGCCAAACTAGCGTAGCCTTATTTTGCAGGGTACTAACCAGTCATCATACTCAAAGACAACTTCTGAAAATTGTTTTATTATGAAATCATTCACACTTCTTTATTTTGAATGTGTACTGTTGTATTATATAATTGTTGCCATGCTTTCTGGTTGTAATGCATTAAAAAAATCTCCATTAGTTTGGGGCAGATGGCCTTGCCCTCTAATTTGCCAAATTCGAGGCCTGTAACAACAACACTTAATTTACCCCATGTCGAGATGTTGCCAATTATTTACATTTTGTTTACAAACCTCAAGTGATATCTCATCTACAGCTTGAGCATTGTAACGTTTGATCACATGGGCAACAGCAACAGCTGGAGTGTTGATGCCACCGTTGTCCATTGTTACCAGCCGGTTGCCAAGGTTATCAATCTGTAAACAATACAATACATGTGAGATCAAGAGGCTGTCATTAAGACAGGATGTGAACACCTATATAATTGAATATGAAGACAACAAAGTATCCTTGTGGCAACATACAGTCACTACACCAACATTTTCCCCAGACTTAAAATACTGTCACATCCATGTATCACAGCTGCTTGGTAATGTGGAAGGAAAGGAATATTTTTGATTAAACACACCTTGACACATAAACAGTTTAACAAGAGTACCGGTGAGGTACATGATACGGCCGTCACGAGTTTGATGGAAAACAATAATTATGATGTTCAGAAAATAGACAAATTATTTGACTTATTTATATCACAGAGACTTAGTAATTGTATGTGACACACCACCATCCCAAGTTGTTCCTATATGTGAGGTTTGATGGTCCTGTATGCATCTGTATGCAAGATATGGTCCCGACAAGGATTTACTGTTATGTGTAGTAGACCGTGAAAAGTAGGTCACAGTGACCTAGTAATAGTATGTGACACACTGTCATCCCTACTACATGTGAGGTTTGATGGTCCAGTATGCATCTGTATGCAAGACAAGGATTTACTGTTCTGTGCAGTAGACCGTGAAAAGTAGGTTACAGCAACCTAGTAATAGTACACAACACACCGCCATCCCATGTTTTTCCTACATGTGAGGTTTGATGATCCTGAATGTGTCTGTATGTAAGATATGGTCCTGACAAGAAAATGTTAACAGACGGACGTATCGACGGACAGACAATGCCATACCATAATACGACCCATCATAGATGGGTGTATAAAAAGAATAAATGAGCTGATATGTATTAAGTGTAGGAAATGTTATATGTACCTCCAGCCATTTGAGAACTAAACCACAGTTTATTAAACAGGTGGCAAGCCTTGAAAATCGATTGAGGTACTGACTCAATAATTCCACCAATTCCTGAAATGATATTCAAGTATATGTAATGATACCATAAATATGTATCACGTCTAGATAGCTTGTTATTACAATACAAAATTTAATGCAATGTCTAATTCAAGGCTCGAAACATACAGGCAATAGGAAGAAAATGCCGCTTAAAATACAATGTACACAATATACTTTCTGATAATCAGTTTCACAAGCAACTTTTTCTTTCCTCTTTATTTCTTATTGGATTCCAACTATATTCAGAATTCCTCATTTTCATGAGTGATAAATATATAAATCACTATAAGCTTTTTGTATATGCTTCTCTTTAATACTGCTGTTGAAAAAAATGTTTTGTGTTTTCCTTCAACCAGAGTACCGTTATAGGCGTATAAAAAGCAGACCTACATGTACCCTACCTAAAAACATTTTTGGTACATTCCCTTAAACACAATATTTTCTTTTTAGGCGTAGTTTTCATTAAGAGTGTGTGTACAAAGTTATTTTCACTCTATAATATTACCTCACCTGCTTAGATTTTTTACTTTGTTCTTCTGGCACAAGTTCTGGCAAGTCACTAAACCTTCGGTTATAAACGCACAAATGAAGTCGACAGTCAAGCATACAAAAGTCACTGTAGGTCCGGCAAACTGTCCAAGTTTTTTTCGCTGATGATACTTCAACCAAGTAAGTCTGTTCTTTTGTATCATGATAACTGTGCTGACATCTGTCGGTGTCATTTTCACAGAGTTTCAACTTTAGAAAAACAAAATACATATTATGTATCAAAAATAAACAATTAAAGTAGGCAAACACTATACCATCAATGTACCAACAATAAACCAATGAAGAAATTTGAATCTCTGGCTATTTGCCAAAAAATAATTTGAAGGTATGTTTTAAAAACAAACAGATTGTAAGTGCCCCTACTGGATGGCTATAGGTTTGAAATCTTGGAATTGGATACTGTAGTTCATGTACTTTGACATATTTTAAACAGCTGTTCTCCTTACAAAATATTTCTGAACATTATAAAAATGTATCCCTTAATTTTCAAGATTTGCGGGTACATAATTTTACCCTTCGAAATCCTGATTATATACAAATACCTTAAGTTCTCTGAATGCAACCAAACCATAGTGGAAGTGGGAACAATCTTCCAATTTGGGAAAACGAGCTGTTCCTTCAAGTGGGCTGAAACTGAAACATAATTGTTGTAGAGACTTCATTCATGTTATTCACATTACAATCTAATTAAAATTAGCTCCACCTTTACATGTGGATCTAACAGCAGCCCG
Source organism: Gigantopelta aegis (assembly GCF_016097555.1). NCBI lineage: Eukaryota > Metazoa > Mollusca > Gastropoda > Neomphalida > Peltospiridae > Gigantopelta > Gigantopelta aegis. The sequence continues at coordinate 53,557,248 of NC_054706.1, forward strand.
TTGGAGCTCATATCCAGTTGACCTTTCATTCGACCAATCAAAACCTTACTTGCAAAATCATGCCAGTGATTTGAAAACATTCGGGATTATGCTGAGGGTATAAGAAACGATTCAGGTGAATTACAAAGTATGCCGAAAACTAATTGCAATATAAAATTTTATATAAAATTTGTTTCAAGACGGAAAAAAAAAACCTGTGATGGTATAGCCATAAAATCTGTTTATACTAGTATACAATCCAGAGTTTATTACTGCTCTTTTCCCCCTGTTTTTTCAATGTTGAAATAGACCAACAAGTTCGCCTATCACATAAATAGTCTTGCCCGATATTTTTAGAATTTGTATGCTCCCGAATAAGGCTATAAAAGGCGAAGTGTAATTGGTCGATATTAAAATTGTTATTTATAGATGAAATGTCATCTGGACATGGGAGTCCATGCAATACTGTTAGATCTACTGGTAGACCCAGTAGAGCTAATATTAATCAGATTATTCATATTAAAGAGTAATTTGTTTATTTATCACTTTTAAATTCTAAATAGAAAGGTGTTCTTAATTTCTTTTATGTTACTATTAAACTACAGATCTATTTAATTATTCTTTTGCTAATATGTATTTCTAATAAAGTCATATCGGAGGTTGGACTCGGGATGGGTGTGTTCAAAACCCCTGCAGTGGTATATATGAGCATGTAAAACAAGTTACCTACCCAATAAAGATCTGTTTTGTTTGTGTTTACAATATAAAAAATATAGAAAGACAATATAATTTCAATCTCCATGAGCAGACAAAATTCTTCACAATAGATTTAAGTAAATGTACTGCTGTTTCATTTAAATCCTGACCAATGTTTTTACAAATTGCAAATAAAATTATTGAAAATTTCATATTATTTCAAATGCTAAGCCAAAAATACCTTCAGTGAAGGCTGGTACATACATGAATATAAGATGTAATTAATAAGTATCTACATATAGGCTATCATAAATGTAACACAATACCCTCACATTAAAGAAACAGATAGCTAACTAATTTCTCCTGACATTAAAGGAACGACGATGGCCAGCGGAAGTCAGTCCAGACATCTCCAAACTAATTCTCCTGACATTAAAGGAACAGCGATGGGCCAGCGGTGGTCAGTCTATAATTCATATATGAACTTTGTGGACGATGCGAGATGACCGCGTACGACTGTGTTGACGGACAGATCCGGCCTCAACCGACCAATGTCGCTGCATGACCCGCATACCTTCCTCGTGCCAGTAGTGTTTAAAAGAAGAGCCAGCAAGCTCTATCGACAGTCTTTTCTCAACCACGAAAAGCTCCGGCCCACGGCAATCCAAGAATCAACTACTTTGTTGGCCCAGCCGGTCGTTATACTTTCTGACGAAAGTAAAACTGAAACATCCGATGATAACATGAGGCAGATGCAGTTCCTGTGAACATTTTATCCCGAACCACGATCATCCTATCAGTTAACTCTGTGACGAGATACCCAGAGAAGAACTGAACTATAACTTGTGAAATGTGTAACTTATAACCTATTAAAATCTTCCTTAAACTTGATCGATCTTCCGAGTTTATCAACCGTTGTACGAGTGTTTCACAACGCGCGCTCGTACAGTGACGACTATAAAAGAGTACTACCACTATACGAATCATCAGAGTGTCACTAACCATACGACTGGTAGTGGCACATAAACTGTTTACAAAGACTAATTTTTTGTGGGTCCCACCCCACCTGCCTCCAAATAGTGAACATTAAAAAAAACAAATTTGATTTTACAATTGATATCTTTGATGTTTCTTTCCAGTTTATAAAGCATTAATTAACTCCCTACTTTCTACTGTACAGGCTTTGTCATGGAGTTAATCAAATGTAGCACACATTAATAGTCACACACATCACTTTTTTCTATTTTTTAGCTTGTGAGCATGCATGAACCAATGACATTACATTTATCAACAAATGAAGAAATGACACTTCCTGATCCATTAACAGAACTATGTCCAAAATTAACATTTACATCATTAATTCTTTTTTCATCAATAAAAAAGAAAAATTATTCTTATACCAAATAAAAGGTTCCAGAGACAGGAATTACTAACAAGTTTTAAGTCCAGAGTGTGTGACTATTTGTTATTAATATTAAAAAGACATAACCTAGTTTTTAAACACTAAGGCATATTTTTTTACTATTGGAGCCGTTTTTGGTAACGGAAATCATACTTTACATAGATTTTATTGTTTAGATTATCGATCATCCCAGTGTTTTTAATATCACAAAATGCATTTCTCATATTTTTAAAAACGCACGAGCGTCTGAGACATAGCAGTTATGGAATCGAGTTTTACTTTAATTTTAGAGGGTATTAATTTTCACCATTTCAAAGTCATAGACTCGCGTTTCACTCACTTTTATCTTTATCCAAATATGTTACACGTTTGTAGATAACTAAAGGCAGTGTTAATTTTCACATTTTGAAACTAGGGTATGTCCCTTTAAAGGGACATTCCCAAGTTTGCTTCAACTTTTAAGATGTTATCAACTAACAAAGACTTTTTAACGATTGTAATTACAAGTCAAATATATTTTTCTCCATAAAATATTAGTGGCTGTATATTAAAAATGTTTCTGATCATTCGAATATTTGTGCTAGGTTAAATTTTCATTTTATTTCCTAAAATTTATTTTTTCGTACGTACGAAATTATTTGACAACAAAATCCAGTTTGGGCTTCTTACAAATATTCAGACGACCAGACACACATTGAATATACAGACACTGATATTCTAAACATGAAAATATATTTAATATGTAAGTTTAATCGTAGAAATATTTTATTAGTCGGAAACATCTTACAATGCAGCAAACTCAGGAATGTCCCTTTAATATTATATGCGTGTACTTTTGATTGCATCAAATAGGCCTATGTAGATTTTTCTGCAGTTGCTAACAATTAAAAAATTTCTTTGACTAATAATTATAATAAATTACAAAGCAGTTTTAAAATATACTAATCCAATTATTAAGTACCTCGAATCACCAGGGTCCCATGCTATATTTTAGGAAATGAAATGGTATGAAAATTGGTCATACCCGGAAAGGGGTATCACCATCATAAATACGTTGAAACTTACTTAATTACAGTTCTGTATGCTTTTAGTCTAGGATTGTCAGGCTTTTTATGACGCCAACGCATAAAGTTTGAATAATGGTGACCTACTCTACTCCACATTCTATCTGGTTAGGCTGCAAATATGTTTAGAAATGTATAAAATTTGAATTTTGGCAACTACAAAGTTCTTTCGCGGATGACGTGATGTCACAACGTCTTCCGGATAACTGACGGAAAATCTCGCATTTGTTCGCCATATAATACGAAAATAGACGAAGTGTTCCACGAGTGTTGGATCGATTTAAATTTCAGTATCGAATATCGCGATCGGTTATAATCGATTTATATCAATCAAGCAATAAAATATACAACTATTGACGGATTTTTCCGATTGTCGCCCAACAGTTTATGACGTTGTCGACAGATTATTATCGGAGTGAAATTCACGCAATAATGTGACGGCATTGCACCTGGGTGCAATTTCAGTCTTTATTACTTTTTTTTAACGTTTTGTAAAAGCAAAACCAGTCTGCTGTATATTAAACGTGTTTCTGACCGGTCTAATATTTGTACTAGGTTAAATTTCATTGTATGTCCTAAAATATAGTTTTTTCGTACGTACGAAATTGTTTGAAGACAAAATCCAATTGGGCTTCTTAGAAATATTAAGACGACCAGAAACACGTCGAATATACAGACACTGATATTCTAAACAAGAAAATATACTTAATATGTAAGTTCAATCGTAGAAATAGTTTATTGGTCGGAAACATTTACAATTGAGCAAACTCAGGAATGTCCCTTTAATGATTGTATATTCATATCAATGTCGGTGGTAATCTGTGAATGATTAAAAACAAATAATAAAGCACCTATACACGCCACAAATAAATTAAAACACATGCAAGTGTAAATAATTTTGATGGTCAATAAGAGAAACTTTACTGAATGCATCCTAAAATACAGAAACATATTTCAGTTATGTACGTTTGTGGAAAACATATGGTGTACCATTTAAAAAAAACCCCAAAAGATGCCTCAGATCTAGATGTCAACGTTAAGCTGTTACTATTATCAGCTCTGGGATATTCCAGATGTGATCACATGGGGTTGAAGCGGGGAACAATTTACACTGCGAAATATTGCTCTCTTATTTATTTTTTATTTATAGTTATTTTTTTAATAAATACAAGTTATTATGGTGTTAAATGTGTGTGAATAAAATGATAAATAAATATTTTACCGACGTAGGACGGTGTAACACGCATACAGGCCACACCGAAATTCGTCGAATTTATTTTTTACATTTATTTATTTATTTATATTTCAATCTAATTAAAATTAGCTCCACTATTACATGTGGATCTAACACCAGCTAGTTGGAGCTCATGTCCACCAATCAAAACCTTACTTGCAGAATCCTGCCAGTGATTTAAAAATAATTTGAAAACATTCCGAATTATCCTGAGGGTATTTGACATGTTTCGTGTGAATTACGAATGCCTTAAAACATGTTTTATTTTATAAAATAAATAATTTGTAATGTAAAACTGAAGACTGATAATTCGGAATGTTTTCAAATTATTTTTAAATCACTGGCAGGATTCTGCAAGTAAGGTTTTGATTGGTGGACATGAGCTCCAACTAGCTGGTGTTAGATCCACATGTAATAGTGGAGCTAATTTTAATTAGATTGTTTATATTTATGTGTATTATTAATTAATTAATTTATTTATTTGTTATTATTTTATTATTATTATTATTATTATTATTATTATTTTTTTTTTTTTTTTGTTTCTTTGAATTTTTTTTTAAATTAAATTAATCATCCACAATATTTCACACTAAATTACCCCGAAAACGTGCCTCTGGTTAGTTATTTATATATATTATTATTATTAAAATTGTTTTATCCACCTTTCGCTGGCTCGTAACTGGGGATTGGACCTACGTGGAAAATAGAGTTTCGTTCCAAGGGAAAAAATAGTGCGAAAATATCCATATACAAATTCAGGTCTCTTGTAAAAACGATCGAACCTATTAAAGTTTGGTCGGGCATTTTAAGTTTGGGGCATGGCTCCATTGTTTTCTAAGATGGGGGAGGGGGGGGGGGTAACGGACAGGCTGATTTTCAATCAGATTGGCTATTTTTAATTTTTTTATGAATTAAATGAAAATGCATGAATCTGGATAACAATTAATGTTTATTCATATTTGCATTTCTATCAAACGGCGAAAAAGGGTTCCAAACAAATCATTATGCATTTTTACATGTATTACAACTAATATTGTGATAAGAATGATGGAAATACATGACAAATAATTTTGAATATTTCTTCTAGGGGGGGGGGGGGGGGGGGGGGGGGGGGTCGACCCTCTGATCCCACTCCCTTCTGTCTTATGCTTATGGTTTTGGGGGATACAGTATATATATATACTATATATATAATGAGCAGGATGCCTGGATTATTTAAACCGATATTATGAAAGAGGGGCCGGGTTATGAAGAACTAGCCCGAGTACTCTGCCGTTCGAGAGCTAGACGGACATTTGGGCAGAGAGCGATCATAACCGTACAAAGTTCGGGGCGTAGCCCAGTGGTAAAGCGCGCGGTTGGTCTAGGATCAATCCCTGTCGGGCTATTTCTCGTTCCAGCCAATGCAGTGCACCACGACTGGTCAAAATGACCATTATGTTTGACATCCAACAGACGATGATTAATTGATTAATAAATCAATGTGCTCTAATAGTGTCGTTAAACAAAACAAACTTTTTTTTTTTAACTGTACAAAAGTCCGTCTAGATAGCTCTCGAACGGCAGAGTACTCAGGCTAACGAAGAACGTGATCGTGTTCATTACAAATACATTGTGAAAAAACCCCACCCTACCATATTAGTCTAAATTCTGTTTTGTTAAGTTTGTGGGTATGGCTTTTAGTTCATTTACTTAATATAAACTGCGCTTCTCTTATTATTACGCTTTCTTTGATTATCACTGTAATGAATAATATTCGACGGGAAAACAGTCAAATATTTTGGCGGAAGTTTTGAAATGCAGTCAATTTGTGTTTTGAAAAATTGATGGTAATACCAATAATATAGATTTGTTTTGTAAATACTAGCACTTATATCAACTTTATTTGGTGTTTGAATTGTTTTACAGAATATAGGCTTATTTAAATCATTGGATCGTTTTCTAAAGTAGTTTCGTCGCTGGTCAGCAACTTGACCAAAGCCTGCAAAGGGAGGCAAAGCGCACGCCTAATGCGCGGTCGGTCTAAGGTCGATCCCTGTCGGTGGGCCCATTTAGCTATTTCTCGTTCTAACCAGTGCACTACGACTGGTATATCAAAGGCCGTGGTATGTGCTATCCTGTCTGTGGGACGGTGCACATAAAAGATCCCTTGCTGGAAAGTCCGTAACTTGCGTAAGAGTTCGACCCGTACGTAGGGCCGGGTACAGGCAAAGGTCTCACTACACAGATGTCATCTGCCATTAAAACCCATGTTAAACTGCCCAACTTCAAGCGAAGATTGCCCATAGAACGGGTTCTCGTTGGCACTAACAACATACACCATTGCAAACATACATTATATAAGCATTTATTTTCACTCCAAAATTGAGAACATTTCCGTCTCAGGTTTTTGCTATATGACCGCATCTGGCTGTAGTACCGGTCCGAATAGGTGGTTCATTAACCGATTCACTCTGGCTGTCACTTGCGCTATATACCCATGTCCCAAAAGGTCGATGCACAATATTACAAAATAACATGGGCAAAATACCGCCAGAAGGTTTACCATTAAACATACATATTGTTTTAATTCTTCACCATTTCCTAGAAGTGAATATGTGACCCATAACATGTGTCCCAATTAGGAACTATAGTGGACCATGATGAATGAACTGTCACCCGGAAGTGATCTGTGTAGTGAGACCTTAAAGTCTAGTGACCGATTTTGTCAAACTTGGTTTGAAGTCAGTTTGATAATTTGGGTCATTTACACCATGAAAAGCTATACTAGAGCCGTGTAACTTATGAACTCTAACCAATACACCAAAAGATAGATGCACCATACCATCTAATAAAACTTCATATCACATTGTTACTCCTTGGTCATCCACACAATAGATGGTCATCAAACAAGCAGCCACTATATGGTAATGTATGACCGTGTTGGTAGTTCTGATATGGGGAACATACAAATAAGCTAATTATCTAGTTAGTTCATTAAAAATATTAGTTTCCATCAATTGTTGCTATGGGCAACAATTGTTTCATAATGAAGTGTTGAAATCCTGGGTTTTTTCTGTATATTTCAGCATGAAGATCCACATATTATTAATGGCAAATACAAATTCTACTTTCATAGTAGAATACTATGTTATATATTCACAAAACCATCAAAACTGTGTGTCATTATGACTGTACATTCGAAAAAATTCATTATGCACAAAATCACAGAAATTAGGGTGAATTTGGATATTGACCTTGTGACCTTGAATTTTGACCTTTTACAATGAGAAACTCAGTGTTAGACACTCAGATCAATTTATTTATTACATGTAAGAATACTAGAATATACATTTTGACACACACACCCCTAAAAAAGAAAAAGAAAAGAAAAATAAATAAAATTGACATGTTTGCAATATTTACCCAAATAGGGCCCCCATACACTTGGCTGAAATCCACATCGATGTAATTACCTTTTATAAGGATGCTACACTAGTACATTTTCATTTTGGCTTGCTAAACTTATATATTTTGGGATAAACAGTAATTTCATGTTTTACATTATGGTCTCACTACACAGATGTCATCTGCCATTGAAACCCATGTTAAACTGCCCAACTTCAAGCGAAGATTGCCCATAGAACGGGTTCTCGTTGGCACTAACAACATATACCATTGCAAACATACATTATATAAGCATTTATTTTCACTCCAAAATTGAGAACATTTCTGTCTCAGTTTTTTGCTATATGACCGCATCTGGCTGTAGTATTGGTCCGAATAGGTGGTTCATTAACCGATTCACTCTGGCTGTCACTTGCGCTATATACCCATGTCCCAAAAGGTTGATGCACAATATTACAAAATAACATGGGCAAAATACAGCCAGAAGGCTTACCATTAAACATACATATTGTTTTAATTCTTCACCATTTCCTAGAAGTGAATATGTGACCCATAACATGTGTCCCAATTAGGAACTATAGTGGACCATGATGAATGAACTGTCACCCGGAAGTGATCTGTGTAGTGAGACCTAAAACGGAACCATTTTCTTTGGCGAAAACAGAACCATTTTTGTTGGCGAAAACTGAACCTATCATAGCTAAAACGGCACCATATATAAATATATATAACTTATCTTATTTTTAATTTCAGGATTAGGGTTATGGTTCAGAGCGATGAATAGGGGTTGGGGGGGGGGGTGAATTTGATAGTCTTTCCATTTTGATGACGTAGACTGGCCACACTGTTTATGTAATGTTACTACTAATATTACGTATTAATAGATTATAACGTGATGTAAATACGTAAATTAAGAGTTCACAAGAGTTCTCCTCAGCAAGATTGGCGTCTGGCTCTTGTCAGAGGCGGCTCCCAATGGGAGCGTGCTTGAACAGTTATCTGATGGAAGCACGTAAATAAATTTACCTGACCTGAAGATTGTTTGTGCAACTATCAGAAGTGACACAAAAACATTTATTTTTTCTTTTAATAAATAACTTTTCATTTGAGTTAAGTTTTTTTTTTTTTTTTTTTTGTCTTATTTACTATTCTTCAAATAAAATTCAATTATGATGCTGTTTTAGCCATCGTAGGTTCCGTTTTAGCCATAAATTTCGGTGCCGTTTTAGCCAACGCAGGTTCCGTTGTGTCCGATTTGGTTCCATTTTCGCTTGGTGCCATTTTGGCACGGTTCCGTTTTAGCTATAACCCGTAGGGCCTATCCCGCTATATCAGTCTCTAAGAGTCAGACCAAGCCTAACCTTAAATACGTTAAAACTAACACTAACCATTGAAAGGGGGGTACAGGTCGAACTCATTACCCCTTGCTACTAATGGACAAATGTTGCATGTTTCCTCTCTTCTCTATGACTGTCAAAATGACCATAATGTTTGACATCCAATAGGCTAGCATTATGATTATAATTATAGCCAAGGCCCAATGATTAATAAATCAATGTGCTTTACTGGTGTCGTCAAACAAAACAAACAACCAACTTGACCAAGGCAAGGTAAACATCTACGGTAAAATTTTTAACGCTGACATCTAATATCTATTTGGACCTTACAGACCAGCAATAAACATCACAATTATAAATAACAGGCCGAAAAGGGAAAGAGTTTGACCCATACCCCTCTATATCAAAGTAACCATTGAAAGGGGGGTAAAAGTCGAACTCATGATGCCCTGAGCCAATTGGTTTCTAAACTGAACACAAAAATAGTATCATTCATTTATCAATTTTGGTGGTTACATCATTTGTGTGCAGCAGTATGTACATTTGAAGATTTCTGATGTTGACTTTTGCATACGGAAAGTAAAAAATTATGTCTGTTACATTCACAAAAATTATCGTAATTTAAGTATATAGTTAAAACGAGCAAAGAAAGCAAGATTGAACTTCACTCACTCATAGTCATAAAAACATCACATTTCTTAATATCTTTTTTTGATGATTTTCAAAGACTATCATTTGAAAGAAAACTTAATTTTAAAAACTGTTTTTGTTTGTTCTCAACTGTACTGCTATATAGTTATTGAAGTGACTTAGTCACATGATTGTCACTGTGTTTGCTGGCAAAACTCTCTTTGCAGAGACTTGACAAAAATATATGGTCCTTATGTTTTAACAACTATCTTTCTGGATATCTGTGTATATATTTATTAAAACTCAGAATAGCTTATATTTTTTAACAAAACAATTTTACTGTTATAAATTAACCATTCATTTGCTCAACTTACTAGTATAACATGATTGCAAGACATCAGAATTTATATATTCGTTTTCCTAAAATGTTAACCATTCATTTGCTCAACTTACTAGTATAACATGATTGCAAGACATCAGAATTTATCTATTCGTTTTCCCGTGATAGGCGTGCGCTACAACAGCTTGTTCTGAATGTGCACGTAAAACCCTATGACCTGACCTGCCTAGCCTGGCATTCGTATTCAACACAGAACAAACACGTATGGATATATCAAAACAGAACTTTATTACACTCAGGCCGTTCCATGACCAATATAAAAATTTCATGACTTTCCAGGCCAGGAACATGACCCGAACTGACTGGGGGCGAACTGGTACCTTTGTAGAGGCGAACTGGTTATGCACGTGGGGGCGAACTGACATCCTATTTGGGGGCGAACTAACATCCTATTTGGGGGCGAAACGTCTGGTACCCTTCCAAAACACTAAATTAGTTTTGTTCTTACGTCAAACTGAAATTATTTACCCCCTAAAATATTTTCATGGAGGCTGGGAAGGACTTTCAGGTCAGCAACATGGTTGCTAGTCAATTTGTACCATGGTCGTACCATTCCAAAAATTCATTTCGTACCCTAGTCATTTCGTACCATAACTGAAAGTCATTTCGTACCATAAAAATGTGTAATGTCGGACATAATATCACCTTGATAATGTCATTTACAAACTAACATTACATTACAAACCTCTATAAGATGCAAATACCCCTGCAACTGAATGTAGTTTTTGGGGGAGCATCAGTTGATTCCCCCTCCCCCCTCAACTTCGCTTGTCACAGTCTAAACCCTCCCCAGGTACAATTACTGGTAAGTCCTGTTCATGTGCCTGGTTCAGACACAATGTGATATGCGGTTGAAAAATAAACCTTTCATGCATGTCAGGCCATAGGATTTCAAATTTTATGGGAAACACTTTTTCGGTACCGTTAAGTAGTACTTGTGATTATGGGAACCCATCGGAAACTGTTTTTAAAAAATTATTATAAATATACATATTATTTTCAATAAGGGCCTGCATGTGCAGTTCGTAAATTTTTTTTTTTTTTTTTTCGATATTGGTAATTTCAAGGACTAAACAAAAAATACTTACTAAAATTACAGGGTTGAAAATTAGCAGTCGCCATTGGCTATGGGTGACTAAGAATTTTACAAATGTAGTCCGTTAGGCGGCCATCGATATTAGTGTCTGGCGAGTATGGTACCAGTTAAAAAACAAAGACATTGAAACTGAATTGAATGTGACAAAACACATCACGTCTGTGTTGGCGCGAACTACAGCAGCAGAAGACAGAACATGCTCTATATTTTAACACCGCCAGATTCAGCTTCTGTGGTTTTGGGCCGGGTCTTCTAAAAATAGATATCAAAACATATTGAAGACATTGCATGTATTTTTTTAAATCTAAAAGTCGTCAGCTTATTACATTGGACTGGATACGCCATAATTATCTAGTAGAGCTACTATTTGAAAATTGTTATTCAATGTTATGGTAAAAAGGAATTATATTTAATTAGCTTACATTATTCTGGGACAAAATCAAAATCTATCTTGTAATTTTAACTTACACTAACATGAGTGCATAAGTACATCGTATATTTTAGTAAAATGTTGGGTTTTTTTTACAGCTTTATTTTTCTTTTGATATTTATTTTATTAGTAGCCTACTACTGTAGCATTTACAATATTCAAATTAAATGCACCCGCATGCATGTTTCGTCCATTCCCGAGGAAATCCAGTACTGGACATTTTACCCCTTCTTGCATCGCCACAAATAGGACTGCCACCCCGAGACTAGGTTTATATACTAAAGCACGCGCAGTTCTACCTTTATTCTCTTTGTATTGCATTATTTGTTTTTACTTCAGAGACAATGCAAGTCAAGCTGTATACCTCGGCTGTTCTAGCATTTTGTCTTCACCCCTGTATTAAAAATGAGATTTAATCATAATTTAATGGTAATTTGTAAAGAATTCATTTTATTTATTCTGGATTTCATTCTGGGGTTTTTTTGTTTTGTTTTGTTTTTTAAATGTTATTTGATTAATAACGTGTTTCTATATGAATTTTAACTGTCAATTCATTGGTTTCCTGCTGAAGGAAACAAGACTATATACTGTGAGCACATGATTATTATTCAACAAAGAATATTCTAGTTTTGATTTTGGCTGTGCATTTAAAATACAATGTGATAATTGGAGGGCTAGTTGTGACCATGGTTTTCATGTTAATTTTCAACCCTGAAATTAATGTTTTTAGTGTTTTGTAAAGTTTTGTATTTAGACAGGGTGTGCAGTTTACAGTCGTCTGGTTACCCTAGGTGAGTGAAAACAACATCAGGCAAGTCAAAATCACGTATTGGTTTGGCTGCATATTATACATACCAGATAACCAGTCAATTGAATTATTATCAAAACTAACTTTTTGGTTCGTTTACCAAAATTACATTTTGGACATTCCAAAATAATTAGCTGTAATGAATGCATGCATAAAATTTCAGTCGCTGGGTGGGCGACTCACAATAAGGTTTTCACTTGCCTGGGGTGACCATGGCAAAGACTGATTATGTTAATTATACTTCAATGCTATTACACCAATGAATTTTACTTTTACTTCTAGATGCTAATTAACTCCAATGAATTTTACTTCAGCCTTTCCTTCGGCATTGCTGAATGCTGATCCAGATTGCAAGGGTTGCCTGGTGTGTAACCTGTATGATCCAGTGCTTGTCCTTTCAATCACCATGAATGACGATTATGCCTCAGCGATTCTTGTCAGCAATGAATTGTTGACCATCCTGTCTGCAGAAGATGATGAGCTGAAACTTCTGGAAGAACTTGCAGCCATTCAAGATGAAATAAAAAAACTGAGGGCAGACCGGATAGCTGCCATCAAAAGAGATATCCAAGGTACTCAGAAAACTGTTTTTTACCCTTATTCTTTGATTAAGGGGTGGGATATAGCCCAGTGGTCAGTAATGCAGAACGTTTACAATATAAAATTTTCTTATTATGGTGTTTTATTAGTTGTAAGTTAAGAAATATTTATCATATCACTACTAAGGAATAGCATTGGGCACGCCCATTACATAAATCACATATTTTGAGACATAAGTATGCAAGTATTTAGAACATAAGTATGCAAATTACATTATTACGCAAATTATATACCGAAACATAGAACTATTTTCACCTGTCGTCTTTTGCAAGTATGCAAAGTATGAGAAAATCCCCACGATTGCAGAGACGTTATTCCAAAAATTTGGGTGAACACAAAATTCCTTCAATGTCCCATTGAAGTTTTCAAGTTTTATTCTTCAAAACGACCTCGAAACTTTTGTGAAGCTGACGACCCATTCTACATTGCTACACACACACACTCGATATGCCGAAAGCAGGAGAACAGTGGTTCCTCGGGCAATGCATTGGTAGAAATAAACTTGCTGGACTGATGAAAAACGTGTTCGAGTGGTAATATGTGTACCACTAAACGCCTGACGAACCACTATGCATGCAAATATCTGGTCCAAAAACAACGACAATCATGTTCCTGCTCATTAAATCATGCAGATAACAGGACACAAAAATATTCATTCAGTTAATGCATACAGCCATATAAATCACGACCAACACAAAGAACTGTCGCACATTCTGTCTGCGATATCTACATCTGGTGAATCATCAAGTTTGGTTCCCGTGTGTTCGTCTTCGAAGGAAATCCGACAACACTTTTAAATTTGAAGCAATCACAGATCATCAATATTTCCAGCGGTGTAAACACCATGTTTGGGGGCAATGTCAGTGGGGGCAACATCGTAATAAATGTGGCTCAGCCTAAAAGTCCTGTTGTCCCCATAAAACGACGAAGAATAATTTTTGACAGTGATTCCAACTCCGACTGAACTTGATGAAGCCCTTAAATAGGTCAGTGACGTAGATACGCCTATGTCTGACAATGACGTAGTACTCAGCAAAATGCCGCAAAAAAAATTGGCTATTGTCAATTATTTTATTATAATTTCATTGTTTATATATAAAACTGTTAAATTAATGTTAAATTGTTTAAATAGCTACAATCGTTCTGTCCGCTTTTAACCTAGTTTCAGAAAGCATAGATAACCTTCAGGTGTATTGACAAACCGATTATCAGCTGAGTGATTGACATGTACATGTATTCATATGTCAAAACAAATTGTTACGTCCAAGCATTGGGGTTTTGTTTATTAATCATTTAAGTGAAAAATAAACAAAATTGACAGTGATATGATAAATAGAATTCGTCACTCGTATTTTTTAATATGGTAAATATCAACCTTTTGTTCAATATCACATTTCAATTTGGTACGTAAGTTTCAGAGATCACTACACAATGTTAACACATTAAACAGTAGTTGCTAATCAATTCTCAATGGACTTTGAAATATCGCTAATCAAGATTTTGAACACAAAATGTTCCCTGGTTTTCATAAAAGTTCATTGAGTCCCTTAAGAGGCAAACAGACTATGCAGGGTGTATACTACCAAATCAAATCCCACAGACAACAATAGTAACATGTGGCTAAAACTACTACCTGCAGCATATCAATCGACATAAACACCACAGATATAAATACTACCACCCCTCACCCTTAAAGTGAATTGGAAAAAATTGGGGGTCAAGCTGCTCATTTCAGAGATAACAGATAGTGTCTATGTCTAACCTAGTTTTTTTGACAGGTACCCCATACATGTTTCAGGCATACGACTACACAGTGGTAATAGATGAAATAAAATTGCATACATTTTTCACACAGATGAAACCATTTTGTTTTACAACCACCCACTCATATTTATCACCAATCACAGGACTTGTGGTGTTAACTTCTCTATTAAGTGTTGCGTGCATCTCGAAATTTGACTCAGCCAGAAGGTATTTGATTTAGTATTACCTATAACACAGAAATCTTGTTTGGACAGAGTTCACTTTATAATTAAAGACTTGTTTTTTAACAGTAAAAACAAAACCGGAATTGTGTTATTTATTACAGGTCTGCTGGAGCAGCAGGACCTCGCTGATGATGATGAGACGGGTGGGGGTGGTGGCTTGCTGTCTCTGAATGCCATTGAGTCGGAGATCGCCGTGCTTGAGGACCAGGTGAAGGCAACGAGGCAGCACGTGTCGAGCACGGAGGAAGAGTGCCAGCAGCTCGCCAGTGTGTTGAACAAAGCCATTGCCCAGCAGAAGAAGCTGAGGCAGAAACGCGAACAGATTAAAAATGATGCTGGCATATCCCTGCCAAAAGCAAGGTGAGATCAGGTTCTTGTACTTACATGTAAATACTGTACTTAAATTATTATACACGGAGGAAGAGTGCCAGCAGCTCGTCGGTATGTTGAACAAAGCCATCACTTAGCAGAAGAAGCTGAGGCAGAAACGCGATACTGGTGTGTCTCTGCCAAAAGCAAGGTGAGATTTGGTTCCCTTAATTCAATAGAAATTATGACATGAGCTTGTGTGTCGTACTGATTTTACGAAACAAGTGTCTGGATTCTTGTATTGCCCTAATGTAACATATTTTGATTTTCACAACAGTGTGTAAATAAAGAATACTACATGAGTGGCAGTTAGATACCATTTATCTTACAAGCGAAAGCCATACGTTTAGTCATACCTGGTCATCACCTAGGAGCAGCCAGTCGTATATGTGTTATTAGTATGTGTTATCAAAAATAACGTACGATGTTGTCAGCAACGGGTGTGTAAAAATAAGGATTTTCGTTTTCACTTAATGTTTCAGATACGACGTCAATTTGTACAGCAATATCAGCAACATCCGCTGGCGGTACGACTGTGGACCAGATGAAGTTAGTGGCTGTATCCTTTCTCGCGACCTCTTTATGATCTTCTTAATCACATGTTGGGTGAGGTTTGGTTTAAAACCACATTGTTTTATTGTGGATTTATACCGTAACGGGAAATATTTTCAGGTGCTAGTGTTTCATGAGATAAATTTGCATTAGCACCAGATGAGAAAAAAGAAATATAAAATTGCTTACTGTATTCATGCTCGCCTACGGTGCTATGGATGTTACGATCAATGGACTAGATTTTTTGTTCTTGCCACAACCAATGCCACATGACTGGTTCATGAAAAGCCATTGTATGTCAGGGTTCACACTGGAACAAATTTTGTTTGATCCAGTTTTCAAATATGATGAGCATTTCCTTGAAAATTATTCAAAACGTTGTTGTTTAAAGACAGTTTATTAGCCAAAGACTAAATGTTGTAGCCACTTTGTTTGAAAATTGGCTTATTTGGCAATGGACAGGGTAAGCCGTGGTATGTACCGTTCTGTTGAAAAGTACACGTAAAAGATCCCTTGCTGCTTTTCTGGTAGTTGTACATAGGTAGAAAGTTTCCTTTTGCAATTGATCAATTGTGAAAATATCCATTTGTTTAGACACCAAACAGCTGTAATTTTCAAATGTAAGGAGATGTCCTTTTTCAAATATTCCAATCCTATATATGAGATTATTGGGTGAGATGTAGCCCAGTGGTAAACTGCGGTCTAGGATCGATTCCCGTCGCTTGGCCCATTGGGCTATTTCTTGTTCCAGCCAGTGCGAGACAATTGGTATATCAAAGGCCGTGATATGTGCTATCCTGTCTGTGGGATGGTGCATATAAAAGATCCCTTGCTACTAATGGAAAAATATAGTGGGTGTCCTCTCTAAGACTAATGTTAAAATTACCAAATGTTTGACATCCAGTAGCCAATTATTAATAAATCAATGTGCTCTAGTGGTGTCATTAAACAAAAAACAAACTTTTTACGAGATCATGAACACATCTTCTGTTGGCATCACTGACAGAATGGTAGTTAAATCACTTGTTTGTCTTTTAAACTTATGTACGGATGAAGGAAGGAAGGAAATGTTTTATTTAACGACGCACTCAACACATTTTATTTACAGTTACATGGCGTCGGACATATGGTTAAGGACCACACAGATGTTGAGAGAGGAAACCCGCTTTCGCCACTTCATGTGCTACTTTTATCAATTAGCAGCAAAGATCTTTTATATGCATCATCCCACAGACAGGATAACACATACCACGGCCTTTGATATACCAGTCGTGGTGCACTGACTGGAGCGAGAAATATCCCAATGGGCCAACTGATGGGGATCAATCCCATACTGACCGTGCATCAAGCGAACGCTCTATCACTGGGCTACGTCCCGCCCCCATGTATGGATAAATGTTTCCTAATATGAAGAAGCATGAAGTACATAGAAAATCTAAGAGTAGTGCATTCCATAAAAACACATGTACATGGATGTATGCAAGTAATCAGCATCGCATAACTGGGGGAGAATCTAGTTTGGTCTGTTAAGTACTTGCCCAAGCTGCTGAGGTTGTGAGATCAAACCCCCACAGTGGACCCATGTTTTGTTTTTCCATATCCCATCTAGTGCCTCATTACTGTTAAATATGATAAGCCGTGGTATGTGCCCTGTCTGTGTTGTAGCCCTATAATGGCAGTTTCATTGTATTGGTATTTTTCAAAAATATTTTATATACTTTCAATGTGTTCTATGATCCTTAACACTATTATCAGATGTCTGCAAGAAAAATGATGTGAAGCCGTTTTCCATTGACACAAAGCAGGTGTCACACTTTTTCTTGGTGAATTATTTATGGGACCTGATGGACGAAGGTGAATGATAGATCAAATGACCAAATCATCATCAGTTTTTAAATGATAGATTTATGAAGTTTCCTGTTCGACATCTTCATCAACTGTCACTGCTACCTGGGAAGTTTAATTCATTGACAATGACCAAATCAAAATCAGTTTTTAAATGTTAAGATCTGTGAAGTTTCCTGTTCGACATTTTCATCAACTGTCACTGCTTCCTGGGAAGTTCAATTCATTGACAATGACCAAATCATCATCAGTTTTTAAATGATAGATATGTGAGGTTTCCTGTTCGATATCTTCTTCAACTGTTACTGCTAAGTTTAATTCATTGACAATGGCCAAATCATCCATCTGTAAATGATAGAACATTGATGTAACCTGTCCGACATTTTTATCAGATGTCATTTCAACTTGGAACATCATCCGTTTTGAAAACGCCATGTTTTATGGATGTCAACATTTTATGACATTTCATAGCAATGATTCTACAAGTGTTCTTAGTGAGCTGAAGAATGTTGTTTTGACAAGTAAAATTTGATATGGACTGAACATTTGAATTTTTTTTATCATGTCTCATTCTTTCAGTTATACCAGTGAAATATTGGATCTTCATTATATGGAATTCTTCATTATAGGGAATAAGAATACATTTTATCCAGTAAAACATTCTATTTGTTAGTGTCTGGACTTGAAAGGACAGTTTTACTTAGTTGATGAAAACAACTGTTTAGGGTAGTAATATACATGTGGGTTTCTTCAGACTACCCATGTATAGGAAAACAAAGCTTGGTGTGTGTGCGTGTGTGGTGTGGTGTGGTGTGGTGTGGGGGGTCTTCTCAAATCCGCTTATCATCCATCTTCTGCAATTGCTCACTGCAATCAGCAGTACCTTTGAGTTTTCAATTCTCAACAACACCTTTCTTTACTGTCAATCACATTTGATTGTTGTTTTTCACGGCATGTTATTGCTGTAGACGTTTCCTTAAAGGGACATTCCCGAGTTTTTGCTGCATTGTAAGATGTTTCCGACTAATAAAATATTTCTATGATTAAACTTGCATATGAAATATATTTTCTTGTTTAGAATATAAGTGTCTGTATATTCAATGTGTTTCTGGTTGTCTTAATATTTGTAAGAATCCCAAACTGGATTTTGTCTTAAAATAATTTCAAACGTACGAAAAAACTATATTTTAGGAAATAAGATGAAATTTAACCTAGTACAAATATTAGAACGATCAGAAATACTTATAATATACAGGCACTAATATTTTATGCAGAAAAATATATTTGATATGTAATTACAATCGTTAAAATGTCTGTTAGTCGATAATATCTTTAAAAATGCAGCAAACTCACGAATGTCCCTTTAATTGCAGGGGTTGTATTATGGTGACTTCAGAACATGAAATTTGTTTCTCAATGCTTTATCCTCACACACATCACTGTTGTATATTATACATCATAGCAAATTAAAAAAAAATAGCAACAACCGAAAATGTGACTCTTTATTTTCATAGCATGTTAATCAAAAATAGTTTTTATTCTAGTTTTAAATGAAAGTTTTCAGTGTAAATGTAGTGAAAAAATGGAACAAATGAACACAACCATGAAGTTAAATTGTAGACAAAACAACTTAATTATACGGTAATAGAAGACAACATAAATAACAGAATAAATTATACCCATATACAAAGTAATACTGCCCTTGTAAAAAAATTTTTTTTTAAATGTGTCGCCTCAGTTGGTTTATGCAGTATGCGACTCAGTCTGTCACAACTTTTTCCACCAGAGTACACATTTATTTGTAAAGCTTCTCAGTAAATTTGTATTTATCTGCCCTGCAATATAACCCAACCCATTGTAATGCCTAAATTCACATTCTAATAGCTAATCCACTATCCAGTAATAAATAAATTTGACTAGATTTGATTAAACATTGTTACTGCAATCAGGAAATTTAATACAGTGCTATTGTTAGACAACTAGTGCTACAAAAATATTGCATGCATAGGATGTAGAATTTCATGTGCAGCTTTGCTAGTTCAACAATCACAAAATATTATCCTTTTATAAACATTTTGGAGCGTATTATTTATATATTTAAATTCATTAATATTTCACTGATGTCCGAGTTGTAAAGTCTTACTTACAACTTGTTTGCGTTCAGGTGCACTTGTAAGAAAATAAGTTACTGTTCCCTCAAAATAGCCACTTACAAATTCAGCTATATTTTCACTAATAATAAAACAAAGTATCCTAAAAAATAAAAAAAATAAAAAAATAATTCTGTTATACCTCCAATTGAAATTTTAAAAAGCAATTTTATCGACTCGTACTTTTGAATTAGTTTTTTTAATTATGAATTGCATCATTTTCCCCCAATTGAAATGTGAAAAGGTATTAAAATAGTCTCCCACAACTTTTGTACCAATCGATTGTTGATTGAACAATTAAGTGCCTGCTTTAATTTTTTATCATCAGTTAGCTTTTTTTCTTCCAAGTTTCCAAGTCATAAATATGATTTCTGGAGCATTTCAAAGGATAGTTGCAACTCTGACGTTGTTGAAACAGTAATTACAAGCACACTTGAATGCAGCATAAATCCCAATTTCTTCATTTGCTTTTTTTCTAGAAAAAACTATTCTACTGAATTTGTAAGTCTAACTTCAAGGACGGATGTCTTAAGAGAATGTGTTTAAATCTTTAAAAGACTGTCCCAAAAACCAGTCTTTGGTGATATGGTATTATTTTTAACCCCCTCTCTGTTCTTTCAGATTTTGGAATATACTATACATACCATAATATCACAACATTAAGAAAGTGTAGCAAAGCTATACGAAACTATGAAAGTTCAATTCATTAACTTTAAGCGCCAATAAATATTTTACCTAAAACAAATGCAAATGTCATTCTTCACCCACATCCCACCCCACTAACCTATTTCTCATAATATGAATTAAATATTTGATACCTCAAAATTGTCATGGATAATTCAAGTTGGTATGGGCATCAAGTATCAACTTGTTAATGTATATACCTATAATATTATCTCTCCATTCTGCAACCTTTTTTCACTAATCTGGGTTGGACCTAGACAATTCTGCTTGCAAAAAGTCAATGTTCTTGTGATTTTTATATATTTGAAAAATTAGAAAAAACTAGTATCATGCAAAGTGTCATGTGGTATTTCAAATGGTGGATAGCTGATGGGCAGATTCCTGTTGATGTAAAAATACTAACCAGTTTACTACCTATAAACTCAGGAGCTAAAATCTGTACTATCTGTAACCCATGTACTGTATATCAATAAAACAATGTCTGTGCTTGCAAATTATCTCTTACTGGGTAATTCCATGACTGCACAATTTCATTTCAACTTATTTTTGTGCTTATATCCAATTAAGGTTCAAGCACGCTGTCCTGGACACACCTCAGCTATTTGAGCTGTCTGTGCAGGACAGTGGGGTAGTGGTTTTATTGAGTTGTTAAACTTGCTCTGGGTGAGAGCCGGTACAGGGCTGCGAACCCTGTACATACCAGCCTTATATCTGATGGCTTAACCACGACACCACCGAGGCCAGTCTATGGCTTGACAAAGCAACACTACAATAAGCATACACTATTTATCAATTACTGTAAATCTGTATTTGAAAGGGATTCCAGATAGCATCTAAACAAAATTAATGGGAGATATCAAAATTTAAAATACATGTATGCAAAAAAATTGAAGTTTTAATATTGTAGAATTACACAAATACATTTTTATACAGCTACCATTTGCTGTTTATGAGCACGGCATTTTTGTAAGCAAAATACATTTTTAAAAACATTACGATTTAGCTTATAAAATAATATAAATGTTACACCATTTTTTTTTGTTAATGTTACAATTTTAATGACTCTTGCTTAGTGTATATTGTTAAAAAGTATATTTAAGTACAGAAATCACCTACTACAAATTTCTTTATTTTAAATTAAAGTCACAGACCCTAGTTTCAGCATGTAAAAATGGACACTAAGTTTCGTTTATCTACAAACTTGTAACACTGGTATCAGTTACAATAAAGTAAAACAAGAGTGTGACGTTAAAATGGGGGAAATGCCCTTTAAAAAATAGACTGCAGCTCATATCCATAACTCTTCTGAAAGATACATGCCTTTTCAGAATTATGAAAAATTAATTTTGCGGTACTACAAACACCAGGATGACCAAAAACACTTCGGATGTATGGAAATGTATAAGTCATAAACAATAAAATGCCCGATTTCAATCAATCAAAAAATGGATCTAATAGTGAAAAATATATTGGTAGTGTTTAAAAACTAGGTTCTGTCACTTCACGAATGAAGACTGTAATTAATGTACCAGGTGACATACAAATGGAGATACAGTACAAACAACGGGAACAAGAATGATGGATGTGACAGAAGCTGATGTGGCAAGAATCGTAGATCTTAACTGAAGATATTTGTGGTATGGCGAGATTGTATCATTATGTAGTAAATACTACTGGCCACAGAAAGTACACCATCAGTTACCGTACATACTTTGCATAGATATTACAGACACAGCATATGAAAAAGGACGACTTTCCAATAGTTGGTACTCTTTCATATTCCTTCTAATCCCGCATTTATATTGTGTCTACTGAGATGTCCTTGGTCATGACAAAGGCCTGTTTACTTGTAATACACTCCTAAATATATCAAGATTCTGAGATGTCCAGTGCTGCTTCCCTTTGCAATGTTTACTTATCACACCTTCCCAGATATTGTGATGATTTTTGCACAGAGGCATATTCAGGTGGCCAAGTGCTCATGAACAAGTTGACTGGTACCATCGTGTTCTATCATATCACATTCATTTACGGTCAGATGAAACCACCAGTTTAGTCCACGACCACATTCATTTGTCCTCGTGAACATGCCTCAGTTGTTACATTACTGTTATATGGTTTTTGCACCTGTTCAAGCCTTGAATAATCAAAAATCAGAACTGCTAATAGAGAATAATAATAAGTAGCCAGATATTATCAAGTTTATGTTACTAGTGAAATAATTTACACTTGTCATGAGCTTTAGCAAGTGACAAATGAAAATTATTTCACGAGGGACATGCATTTGATAATAATTGGTACAGAGTTTGTTATTCTATTTATTACCCTAGCTAACAGATAATTTTCAAAAACCAATATTCTATTTATTGTTAAAAAAATATATAATGAATTGCATTAAAATAAGATTTTATTACAAATTTAACAATGAAAACAGAGCCATAAACACAAACTCTTTTAAACTACATGACATCATTTTGTGTTTGCTAAATCATGACGTCATCTTTAGTACAGACAAGGTCATTGATTTGTAAGAATCAAATTGTCCAATAGTATTATATGTTACACCAATGCAGAATACTTCACACTCAGAAAATATGAAAAATATTTTCCCCCTTTATGAGTAACCGTTGGGGTAATAATTTAGGTTATTAAAGGTTATGTTGCCAAAATATTTTACCACTAAAACATCTTGTGAATCAGAAAGCACTATTGTACAAAATACTATTCACTCCTTGGTCAGTTTAAAACTTGGTCATGATTGGCAAAGGTACGTAGAATGATGAAAAGCATAAAATCAAATATTGAATCCAGAGCATGGGAATTCAAAATGAGGAGTAACCGGTGAACATAATGGTGTTCTGGGCAACCTTTTTTTCCCCGATAACAAACTGAAAGGTTTAACATGGTTGTTTCTTTTAAACTTTATACATTGAATTAGCTTATTACCACGATGTTGCCATTTGACTTCCTTTTTTCCAATTTACTGTGTCTATTTTTTACATGACTGTCACCATGGGAAGAACTAAAAATTGTATGGAGAATGTATGTTCTGAGATGGCCAATTTGTACATATATCTTTACTATTGCAATATAAATACATGTATTTGTAACAGTAAGTCTAAAAATTTACTATTTTTAAAATAATTACTTCAATGTTTATTTCATTAGCAACATACAGATTTATTTATTACACTACATGTATGTAATATTAACGTGAATTTCATGTGGGAAATACCTGTATTCATGTTAATTTACCCTGAAAATGTAAAAATTACAATAATGGATAATGAACAGTAAGCCCAGAGATTAAACTTTCATCAAATCTTTCTTCTCCAAAAAGAAGACACATTCTTATTTAAGCCTAGGGCTTTTCCAATAATTTGTTTTAAAATTCATTATGGGTACATCTTATCTGCACAATGATAACTTTAAGAACAGTCATGGCATCCATTTCTCTGGATTGCTGCATGCATGAACCTTGCGATGGGTTTAAAAATACATGATTTACCTCATGCCATCATGTGAAGTAGATTATTTACACATATATACAAATAACAAATATTACAAAACGAATGTTTGCACTGTAAAAATTTCACATTTTATAAGGCAAACAATATGACACAATTTCTAAATGTCCTATTTTATGAAATGTTTAAAACAATAGCCAATCTCATTATTTTTTTAAATAGTAAATTTAAAACCAGTAAAACTTTCTTTTTGTAACTCATACCTGTACATTAATGTAGTTAGCTGCATTAATAAAGACAACCTCCGGTATTTACTACCATAACTTATGGTAGATGACCATGGGTCTGGGTTCCCAATACCAGCTGACATTACCCGGTAATCACTTCTGACTGATGATAAAACTTTAAGAAAATTTAAGCGACAAATAAATCAAGATTGCTTTGAAAATATACAGGTTTGTAATGACCTAGAATTTTGGCAATGAAAAAAACAAGATTGGCTGAATAAGGTAGTGTAAAAAAAAAACAAAAAAAACATATACATGTGTACCAACATGTTAAAATATTGCATAAGCCTCAAAATTCTTTCTCGTCTATGGTTAAGGTGACATATTTAATTACAAACTTTGTGGATCAAGGTGGAGAGGGGAATCTTAAAACATTTTATTATTTACATGTATTATATCAGTAAAAACCAATACAAAAGCAAAATTTTACAAAATAGGTAAAAATAACAAGTTTTAATAATTACTGAAATAAAACATTCTTATTTTTAAGGAAAAATTCATGTTAATAAAATACATCACAACAATTTTAATTTTTGAAGCTATACTTTAATATATGATGTACACTGTACACTAAATCTTGCAATTTTCCCAAATTTTTAATACATCTGTTTACCTTAGAAAGATTACCTTTCTCACACTATTTCATTTGGATTAAGAATATTTAATGATTAAACATTTACTTCCTATTGAAAAATTATTTCATAAAGTGATCAAGGGATGTATACAGATGACTAAATTGGAAGGAGTGTATCAGCATGTCACTAACAAACAATTAATGACGCCCATGCTCAACTAATTAGGGCCTAAGTTACCAAGCCTGTTTTTCTTAAACACAGGTATTTAAACATTGCAAAAAAAGAAAGAAAGAAATGTTTTATTTTACGACGCACTCAACACATTTTATTTACGGTTATATGGCGTCAGACATATGGTTAAGGACCACACAGATTTTGAGAGGAAACCCGCTGTCGCCACTACATGGGCTACTCTTTCCGATTAGCAGCAAGGGATCTTTTATGTGCACTTCCCACAGCCAGGATAGCACAAACCATGGCCTTTATTGAACCAGTTATGGATCACTGGTCGGTGCAAGTGGTTTACACCTACCCATTGAGCCTTGCGGAGCACTCACTCAGGGTTTGGAGTCGGTATCTGGATTAATAATCCCATGCCTCGACTGGGATCCGAACCCAGTACCTACCAGCCTGTAGACCGATGGCCTAACCACAATGCACAAACATTGCAAATGCATGTACTAATAGTTGCATGTGTGTAAGTCAAAAACAGACTTCGTAAAATTAGGCCTTTAATGTTAATTTTGAAGTTGATGGAAATGACTTCCTACAAACAAACAAAAAAATAATTTGTTGGTTATATCTTTGAAACAAATTGCATTAGTTTTCACATAAACTAAAAAATATGTTATTATTTTATATTTTAACTGTGATCCACATTGCTTGTAAGAAAGTTTCCACTTACAGTCATTCAGTAAAAATATTTAAAATAAAAAACAAAAAGTGTATGGCTTATATGGCACTACAAATTAACTGAAATGGTGATCATATTGTATTTTCTCAACTGCCTATAGCAAATCTACATTTGGCTGTCATGTTTACATACAATGTAGTTAACATCTCCTTAAACTTTACAACAGTTCATTAAGAATACTTGTTTATTGAATCAACATTATTCTTACTGACAAAATAAAATGTATTTTCTGCTTTCTTGCATTTTGTTTCAAGGGACATAATTCAATTTAGTATGAAAAACCCATGGTCCAGACATTTGGTGATGGAGGGGGGGAATTACACAAGATAAATGAGATTTTACATTACACTGACATTATTCAGATTAGTGGCTGCAAAATATACAGTACAATGTAATCCATGTTAGCCTTTATAATAAAAAACCATACCAGGCTTTAAGCTGCAACCAAATAATTATGAGCAACTTGGCAAATTTGATCCAAAAACCACAAGGCCAGGTTACATTACAATTAGCCAAACAGCCACAATGGAGGTTGACACATAAAAGATACACAATTTTGAATTTTACTCTTTGGCAAATATTTGGTAATGGTTTAAATTTGCCAAATTGAATGCCACATTTGGCAGCTGACAGCTTATACCCTATACATCTGTAAGCTGTATTCTACTAACTTGCAAATATGCCTCAAATTACTTCTTTGTTTTTGTTTTCCCTCGCCATTTTTGAGATAAATAAGAACACTAAAAGTATATCTGTAAACATGACAGCCCTGTTCTTATAGTAGGATGAAGTGATATTGTAATAAAATGAGAAGCACCACTCATTCTGTCAGAAAAAGGCAAAAGGGTCCAACCACATCCGAATAAAATCTCATCAATGCCTTTACAACACATTCAAATTACCTTCACAAGAAAGATCACAGATATTCCCATGGCAATGTCCAAACATAGAAAACATCATAGTTAATATGACCAGAAGGTAATATAGTAGCCATATAATAGCAGCAAATATCACAATGGCAACACATCTAACAAGTGCATCCCTAGAGGAAACGTCTCCATGGCTAAACCCGTTGGATGTCAGAATGCGATCATGTAACGATCTGCAAATTGTAGGTTTTCACATCTGCTGAACAGCAGTTACATTGCACCGTCGTCATCATTGGTAGGAATATGATGTCCACATGTTTCTCCAATCTCAACACCATGATCAAAATATTCTCGGAAAAAGAACACCAATCAAATGTGGTATCACACTGCCAATCGGAACACAGAATGTGATCATACAGATCAAATGTCTCTTATCACATTGCCAATCAGAACACAGAATGTGATCACATGATCATATCGATCAAATGTCTTTTATCACATTGCCAATCAGAACACAGAATGTGATCACATGATCATATCGATCAAATGTATTTTATCACATTGCCAATCAGAACACAGAATGTGATCACATGATCATACTTCCTAAGAATGAACACCAATTAAGTGTCTGCGGTTAGATCTTCAGAATGCAATCACAACAGGTTTGTCACATGACAAATCTCTCTTCAACCCTGATCTGCGATTTGAAATACCTAACCACATTACCAGAAAAATCTGTTGTCCATAACATAGTGTGATCAAGGGGTCAGTGTTCAAAATTCCTCCCTAAATGTCACTTTGCAGATGACATTCTGTGGTCATAACTATTGCTTTGCAGATGACATTCTGTGGTCATAACTATTGCTTTGCAGACGACATTCTGTGGTCATAACTATTGGTATGAAAACCATTTGGAAACATTTATACCTCAGCACTAGACTGAATCAAGACACAAAAATTGAAATTGAGAGGCAGAGTAATTAAAATTGAATACACTAACCTAATTCTATATATACACACTAGCTCTTAATAATATACTATTCAGAAGCAGCTAAGTAGCTGGACATAAACTACCGACTAGCAATTTTGCTTTGAGATATGGGTTAGGTTTTTTTTTTAGTTTTCTGAAATGGAGACTACAAAGAAAAAAAGAAAAAGTTAAAATGGCCGAAATCTCAAACTCTATGTATTGTGGGTTGTTTCAGTCTGACACCTGGGTATCCAGTCAATGATATGTATATTCTGCATATTGCTTAGTCACTTCTCATTTGCTATTGTTTTTGTAACACAATGACAAGTCACATGGTTGGTCCCAGATTTAGATCATACATTTGTCTCTAGGTTTAAATTGTTAAATTTCACACTGTTAAAATTGTTCTTTTCGGGCAGTTTCTCCTCGTCCGTCATTGTATCAAGGTTCCGACCCTGTAATGAAAAAACCGAAATGGAATATGAATTAATTAATAAAATACACAATCAATTGCTTCAGCATTATATATATATTTCATAAAAGATTTTATAAAGCCAGTATCACATTTGCAGGGCTCACACTGCCCATTGCCAAATTAGCCAATTGCTATTTTTTAAAGGGACGTACCCTAGTTTTTAAACACTAAGGCATATTTTTTACTATTAGAGCCGTTTTTGATAACTAAAATCATACTTTACTTTGATTTTATTGTTTAGATTATCGATTTCATACATTCGAAGTATTTTTGGTCATCCTGGTGCTTTTTATATCACAAAATGCATTTCTCATATTTTAAAAACGCACATGTGTCCGAGAAGTTACAGTTATGGAGTTGAGTTTTAGTCTATTTTTAGAGGGTATTTCACCATTTTAAAGTCAGAGACTCATATTTCACTCAATTGTAACTTTATCCCAATGTGTTACAGGTTTGTAGATTGACTAAACTTGATGTTAATTTTCATGGGCAGAACCTAGGGTCTGGCCCTTTAATAAAGAGGATAATACAATTTTGTTTACATTAGACTTTTTGTAATATTTTTCGAAAAAATATTTGACATAATCTAAAAATTGGCTAAAACAAAATGATTCCCAGTGTGAGCCCTGCATTTGTCCTATAATGGCAGAATAATGTTGCACTGTTCAAACTGACGACAGAAAACGGATATAAAAATAATTCTGAAATATTACTGATCTGAACAAAATGTACAAATACAACATGGAATTAAGGGCCTCATTATTCACTAAATTCTTGCAACTTTTTGATCTCACCATGCTTTATTTAACGACGCACTCAACACATTCTATTTACAGTTATATGGCGTCAGACATATGGTTAAGGACCACACAGATATTGAAGGAGGAAACACACTGTTACCACTTCATGGGCTACTCTTTTCGATTAGCAGCAAGGGATCTTTTATATGCACCATCTCATAGACAGGATAGCACGTACCACAGCCTTTGATATACCAGTCATGGTGCACTGCATGGCTGGAGTGAGAAATAGCGCAATGGGCCCACTGACGGGAATCGATCCTAAACCTACCATGCATCAAGCAAGCCCTTTTACACTGGATTACGCCTCGCTCCCTGCAGTGCAAAAAGACTTGCAAAGAGGATGTGATGTTGCTTAAAAAGAGCTTTGTCAATTGGGCCCCAGGTCAGTAGCACCACAGTGGGAGTACAGTAATAAATTTATTGTTGTACCTCTTACACCATTGGTCTCACTCAACTGATTTCATTTACACATTTTAATATAAACTATCAAGTGAAATAAGAAATTCTATAAATCTTTAACTAAACTGTGCTTTAATATTTAAAAGAAAGACATTATATTATGGAATGTTTGTAGCAAATCTGTGCTTTAATATTTAAAAGAAAGACATTATATTATGGAATGTTTGTAGCAAATCTGATTGATTATAACAAGTAATACAACACTTCTCAATGCATGTGATTTTTTATCCACATACCTATGAAGTACATTATACTGTCAGCTATTGTATTATAATTAAAAAACCCAATAAGCACTGATTAACAAAAGACAACCAAAGCATATTGTTGCAGACTGTGATGAAAAATATAGAACAGGATTTACGAAGCCCGTTTTACTTAAACGTAGGTGTTTAAGCATCTATATTAAATGTATGTAGTTACACGCATTTAAGTCTAAAACAGGCTTTGTAAATTCGGCCTATAATGTGTAAATACAGTGACATCTGTGTAATAGAGATTTCTGTGTAAAGTAGCATGAAAACAGAGTGCTGTTCAGTAACAATAATAACATAGATGAACCATGTGTGTATATATAGACACTACCATTATTGAAGTAAAGATGGCAGTGTTTTAAAAAAAGCTATTTCACAAAAAGAATTGAAAAGGAAAGTTGTGTGCAAGCACACCATAGTGCAAAATTCATATATGAGCAAGTTACTAGTGAGGTGACTATATACTGATGGGAAAAAAACAATGAGGGATCATGTGGTTTTTGAGGACCAAAATGAATTCACTACTATCTGAGTAATGTTAACTACAAAGATGTGTTAGAGGGATCGATTATAAGTATGGAGCATGCCCATCACTAATACAGGCAACTTTCTGACACACTCCAAGGGACCTTGCCCCCCTTAAAAAACTAGCAGGCTGATCAAGATACTTCAAACTTTTTGTAGAGTGTGCCATGAAAAAAAAAAAATTGATGGGAAAGATTAATTGATAACCTAGCTTAGTGTAGGGTGCCATTTACGATTTTACCATATTGAGCATTTATGTATAATTCTTTTGTAATACTATTTTGTTTAAGTTCACATGCCAGAGGGAGCTAAAAATTGCTCTCCTTAGGGAAGTGATTGGGAGGCAGAATGATAACTCCCCTTAAACAGTGAGGCCTACTTTAGGTTGTTAATACAAAATATTTTCATCACTTTATTTGACTGCTATTGCAATACATGTACCCTACCGGGCACAACAAATATTTGTATCTCCTAAATCCAAGAGCTATTAATGTCAAAAATGGGTAAATAGCTAAGAAAGTCAAATCTGATATGTAACAGTATATGATACAGTTATACATATAATATCTGCTCAATATCTAAAGGCATTGTGAAAAAAAGAGGAAAACTGTGTACACGTTTGTTTGTTTTGTTTAACGACACCACTAGAGCACATATACTGATTAATTAATCATCGGCTATTGGATGTCAAACATTTGGTAATTCTGACATACAATGTAGTCATCAGAGGCAACTTGCTACATTTTTCCTAATGCCTTTCCCAGAGACAGGAATGCACACACCAAGGCCTTTGACCAGTTGCGGTGCAATGGTTGGAACGAGAAAAAACCACCATCAGTTTAATGGATCCACCGAGGTGGTTCGATCCCGCGACGCAAGCACCTATAGTGAGCACTCAGTTGACTACGCTAAATTCTGACAAATAAACAGACAGAATGATGGATATGAAAGCGAAGTAGTCCCCTCCGTTTGGACTGGTAAGGGTCTAAAAAGATAAAAACAGGATTGTAGTAAGAATGAGGCTGTTTTCATTTAGCACCCAAAACCCTCCATATACAGATGGTGAAAGACATTGGAGTGCCTGGTTGCTAAGCAGGGAAATACTTTAAAATGTAAGCAGTATTACAAGAATATTATATTAAGATTGCAGAAAGCAGTTTGTTTGTTACTGATGCTATAATGTGAACTACTGAAATGTGATACAGGTCAAGATAGATCACAAAATAATGCTATAATGTGAACTATTGAAATGTGATACAGGTCAAGATAGATCACAAAATAATGCTATGATGTGAACTATTGAAATGTGATACGGGTCAAGATAGATCACAAAATAATTATAATACAGGTCTATGTAAGCAATATTACATAAATATTGTATTAATTAAGCTAATAGAAAGCAGATTGCTTGCTACAGATGTTAAGACGTGAGCTACTGGTGTGTAATACAGGTCAAGGTCAGGTCACAAAATAATTATAATACCATTATTCAGGTCAACTGCAGTCTCTGTTGTTCCCTGATGATAAAAAATGTGTTTGTTATATACTAAGCTAGGAGAAGCAAAATGCTTGCTAATTAATGCTGAATTCTCACATAATGTGGAGAAGTCACAGCAAATGAAAATATATTAATAATACCATGTATGATTCCTCTTAAGAACATTAAAATCTCTGCAATTTTCAGTTCAAAATGTTGAACTACAAATTGCCATATTTCTATTGGTATATTTTTACATTCCTGTTTATATGTACATATGTGTGAATAAGAAAACATATTTTTTATATACATGTGCAACAAAAGAACAAGTTTGTTTTTATTTTTTTGATATACAAATACCATCTTAGTCATTTATAATTCATAGTTCTGTAATAACCTGAAAACATGGTTACTACAGTAGCAAAAAAAACCCACCTTATAATATAAAATTACAAAATGCCATAAACATTGTTTTTATTTCTTAAAAAGTTTATTAAGTTCAAGAATATACACCACCAGCAATTGAGTGGCATGTCTGCATGCATACCAAAATATATGTAATAATATTAATTCTTCAAATCAACATTACTTTATCAAAGGTTACTAGGGGACTCACATCTGAAGTCTTGCCTAGGGTTTGTTTGTTGATTTTTGTTTAACGACACTACTAGAGCACACTGATATATTAATCATCAGCTATTGGATGTCAAACATTTGGTAATTTTTCTTGCCTAGGGAGCCAAACAGATGCTTTTTATGAATGGGGAATGGAATGGAACACCAGTGGACAGTGTTAATAGTGAGCTAAGCACCACCAATGAAATGTGTGTGTGTGTGTGTTAACAAATTACACCTTCCAATCTAAATTCACTTTTATTAACAGAGCTGAAAGTGAGCTACGACATAAAAACCAGACATGTTAATATTAGTGGTCTTAGAATAAAGGCTGCACAGTGGTCTGAAATGGCAGCCAGCATTCAGAATGTATTCAAAGAACCAGTCTAAACCATATTGTAAGTTTGGGATGGAGAATATAGAAATGTCTTGACACACAGCAGAAAATCTCAAGACATGGTATAGATGATTAAACATTTGGAATTCCAGGTAAATCCAGAAAACTTTCACCTCAGATCAAATACATATACCTTTGCACTATGCAATTTGGAAATCTTAAACAACTGATTTTTCCTTACTGTATAACATACACAAATATAGTTCTAAATATGAGATAAATTTATTTCTAAATAAAAATTTCATTAGCATGCAGAACAGTACTTACCAGTGAAATTGAAAACATCAAACTGTGTTTAAAGTGTGCAAATTTAACAAGAGTTCAGTTTTACAAAATTAAGAAACAAAAAAAAAGATATGTGTTCACATTTACAGTGAATTGATTTACAACAGACAAATACTTGAAAATAAAATGAATGCCAGCCAAAACAGATGCAGTGTGTTAAAACAAAGTTTGGTATGCCGAGGTCAGTTTCTCAGTCAAAATCTCCAAGAATAGCATATCGAATATGCACTTATTTAAATCATGTTCGACTACAAAGAATGGAAATTACAAAGGAATGCCAGTCAAAATCTCCAAGAATAGCATATCGAATATGCACTAATTTAAATCATGTTCGACTATAAAGAATGGAAATTACAAAGGAATGCCAGTCAAAATCTCCAAGAATAGCATATCAAATATGCACTTATTTAAATCATGTTCGACTACAAAGAATGAAAAGTACAAAAGAATGCCAATCAAGTTGCTACATGTATTTTGTTTAAACCCAGGTATCCAATAATTTGGTTATGTGTATTAACTTTACCTCACTGTTCAGTTCTCCTTTAAACTTACAAAGTAATGTTAATTGTTATTTATCAAAACGATGAGTGAACTGTAATATTTTCAAACATACTTTGTCAGAGACAGGATAAGTTGCGTTGCCGCTTACATGTTTCATGGACAATGATTTTTGTAACTAAATGCAACTCTGTTAGTTGGAAACATCTTTCCAATGGCTGTGAACTCAGAATAGTCCCTTTAATAGGCTTGATCACTGTACATGTATGCTTATAAAATACGGTCAGGTCATATGTCGGTTCAACCACATGAGCAAATTTTACAGTATAATGAGAGGTAAACAGTTAATTAGAAAACTTTAGCCTAAGGACAAATTCTTTTGTTCTAAAGAAATATCAATATTCTAATCAATCCATTGAGCCTAAAGGCAAATTCTTTTGTTTGAAAGGAATATTAGATATGTTTCAATCATTCAATTAAGCCTAAAGCCAAATTGTTTTCTTTTAAAGGAATATTGTATGTTTTAATCAATCTGCTCTGGCATTCTTTTGTCAGTCCATTTAAATCTGATCGAAAAGAGATCTCATTACAAACTCAGCCTTGTTTCTGTAAGTAAATCTGATCGAAAAGAGATCTCATTACAAACTCAGCCTTGTTTCTGTAAGTAAATCTAACAAAAGCTGACATTATTCTTGCCCGGTGACCTTTTATTTGACCAATCAAAATATTTCTGGTAAAAATCTACCAGAAGCTTAATGCATTTTACCGACAGGAATTACCATAGTTGCAATATGAATTGCCACAGGTCAGGGGCATTACTGATAACAATTTTTTGCCACTGGATAAAAATATTGGTGTCAGTTGGTTTTTATACCTGTTGCAAAAGGTACTGCCATCGGCAGGTTCAAAATTGCCTTAGGTAAGCATTTTTTACCTTCTGATCACAGATGAAATGTCACTTGAACATGTAATAATGTAAGCCACATCAGATCTTTCTACAGGGAAACAAGACAGAGCAAACAGTAAGATCCAAAACATATCTGAAGCTAGGTCTGGGTCTGGGTCTGGTGTATTTTGTGTTCACATCCTTATATATCTTTTCTTCTATAAACACCAACAATAATTATGCGAATGTCACATTATTTAATATATAGTTTTCCTGTTATTTAAAAATAAATAAAAAATAAGGCCTGCACAATGTGCAGCTGCCAGTCTGGCAGTGTGAAAATATAGCACTATTTTCTATGTTATGTGTTGCCTGGATTGGGATTTTCAAAGCTATCTTAACACAATGAAATCGTAAAACCACTGTAGACTATGACGTCACTACAGAACACGCTATAGTAATGTAATAGCTTACGATGGTTTTTACGAGTCTGTAGCGCTAAGATAGCTTCAAAAATATGGACTTGGATCTGTAGTTCATGCCAGCACAGATGCATGTAGTGTGTTTTGTCACATTCGATTCAGCGGAATTTTTTTTTCCGGCTGGTACCATTGTCCTAAAACCCAGACCCAGCTTCAGTGTGTTTTAGAACTTAGATTGGATTTCAATGTTTAATTCTTTGTTGGCGAGAGAAACTGAGACCAGCAACAAAGTCGGTACACAGCCAGGACTGAACGTGACACTGGAGCAGCCCAACAATGTGCACAATCAAAAGGGGAACCAACTCTGTAGATCCACACTGGACTGGCGATGGTGGTATCGTTATCTATGGGACCATGTATTACCGGTTGCCCATGCTCCAGCAGAGGCCCATTGGGTGCAGGTCCTCCATTTAACACGACACCCCGCGCTGCCTGTCCCCTCCGCCGTCTTCTGAAAGAGAAAACAGAAACCAATAATCGACATAATTCAAATAATATCTTACTGGTCACTGAAAAGTATAAGTATCTATCAAAAGATCTGACCAAAGTCAATTGTCACTGCATGTCCAGATGGTGTTTCATTTGACCAATCAAAACACCACTCGCATAACCAGGGAATATTTTGTTTTCCAAATTTTGATTAGCAACAGTTGATAATGGATTTAAAATCAATTAGCAACTACTATTTGATGTTTAAAATTGTGTACTGATCTCTGAAACTTTAAAGCAAATCATGATGTGATACTGAACACAATATTCCCTGATAACTGTCCCTAATGGAAAATAATCCAAGACAATGGCAGAAACAATTTGCCCTCTAGTTACAAATTACTTGAATGTTTTTTCTTGTTGGCTTTTGGGGTTTTTTTTTATAGTTTTTTCAAACAAATTTAGTTTAAAAAACCCACTCCAATAGAAGGGTATTAATAATACAAAGACATCCATCATGAAATCAGGCTATCAATAAAACAAAGGCGTCCATCATGAAATCAGGCTATCAATAAAACAAAGGTAAACCAATCCTATAATGCTTATCTCAGGACACTGTGGTAGCTACCAATACTCTTGATCATTTCAATATGGACTTTATTGAACAGGTTTTTATTTTCATTTAAACAATCTTTTATATAGCACAAAAACCTGGATGAATATGTTGTTTTCTTTGCCCTTGATGCCACTGACAAACTATGAAGAACTACCTAACAATAAGAACTACATGTATATACATGCAGATGATAATTGCAAAAAATATTATTAGTGTGAAAGACCATGAAAACATTATGACAACTTCATAAATAATAGCAATACATGTACATATGAATGTGATATACTAAAAAGGCCTACCTAACAATAACAAAGTCTCTATAGATTATAATTAAATTGTATTAATTTTAAGTGTGATAGACCTACATACATTGTGTCCCTAAAATAAAATGCAGACATGATGATTTCAATAATTATGATAAAAGCTGCATAGATAATAACTGTAATAATTATGATAAGTGTGATAGACAATGAAGACCTACCTAACAATGACAAATGTATGCATAGATGATGATTGCAATAACTGTCAGTGTGATAAGACTATAAAAGTCTACCAAATATAGATGATAATTGCAATAAATGTCAGTGTGATAGACAAATAAAACTTACACGTACCTAACAAAGATGATGAATGCAATAATTGTAAGCGTGATAGACTAAAAGTCTACCTAACAATAACAACTGCATAGATGATGATTGCTAGAACTGTCAGTGTGATAGACTTTAAAAACTTACCTATAATAACAACTGCATAGATTATGATTGCAATAACTGTCAGTGTGATAGACTTTAGAAACTTACCTAATAATAACAACTGCATAGATGATTATTGCTATAACTGTCAGTGTGATAGACTAATAAAACTTACCTAATAATAACAACTGCATAGATGATGATTGCAATAACTGTCAGTGTGAGACTTTAACAACTTACCTAATAATAACAACTGCATAGATGATGATTGCAATAACTGTCAGTGTGATAGACTAATAAAACTTACCTAATAATAACAACTGCATAGATTATGATTGCAATAACTGTCAGTGTGATAGACTTTAAAAACTTACCTAATAATAACAACTGCATAGATGATGATTGCTATAACTGTCAGTGTGATAGACTTTAACAACTTACCTAATAATAACAACTGCATAGATGATGATTGCTATAACTGTCAGTGTGATAGACTAATAAAACTTACCTAATAATAACAACTGCATAGATTATGATTGCAATAACTGTCAGTGTGATAGACTTTAAAAACTTACCTAATAATAACAACTGCATAGATGATGATTGCAATAACTGTCAGTGTGATAGACTAATAAAACTTACCTAATAATAACAACTGCATAGATGATGATTGCTATAACTGTCAGTGTGATAGACTTTAAAAACTTATCTAATAATAACAACTGCATAGATGATTATTGCTATAACTGTCAGTGTGATAGACTAATAAAACTTACCTAATAATAACAACTGCATAGATGATGATTGCTATAACTGTCAGTGTGATAGATTTTAAAAACTTACCTAATAATAACTGCATAGATGATGATTGCAATAACTATCAGTGTGATAGACTAATAAAACTTACCTAATAATAACAACTGCATAGATGATGATTGCTATAACTGTCAGTGTGATAGACTAATAAAACTTACCTAATAATAACAACTGCATAGATGATGATTGCTATAACTGTCAGTGTGATAGACTTTAAAAACTTATCTAATAATAACAACTGCATAGATGATTATTGCTATAACTGTCAGTGTGATAGACTTTAAAAACTTACTTAATAATAACAACTGCATAGATGATTATTGCTATAACTGTCAGTGTGATAGACTTTAAAAACTTACTTAATAATAACAACTGCATAGATGATGATTGCTATAACTGTCAGTGTGATAGACTTTAAAACTAACTTAATAATAACAACTGCATAGATGATGATTGCTATAACTGTCAGTGTGATAGACTTTAAAAACTTACCTATAATAACAACTGTATAGATGATGATTGCTATAACTGTCAGTGTGATAGACTTTAAAAACGTACTTAATAATAACAACTGCATAGATGATGATTGCTATAACTGTCAGTGTCATAGACTAATAAAACTTACCTAATAATAACAACTGCATAGATGATGATTGCTATAAGGTAGTAATAAACCAAATAACTTCCGGCTGGGTCAAAGTTCGAGGTGCACCGAACTTTTGATAGAGAAGTGAACACCACAAGTCCTGTGATTGGTTATAAATGTGAGTGTGTTGGTTGTAAAAAATAATAGTTTCATCTGGGTAAAAAAAATGTGCAATTTTATTTCATCTAGTACCAATGTGTCAAGTAGCCTTGTGCTTGAAACATGTATGGGGTACCTGTAAAAAAAAGTACTCGAGTTTTGTGCGAAACTAGGGTAGTCATAGATGCTACCCGTTATCTCAGAAACGAGCAGCTTGACCCCCATTTTTTTCTGATTCACTTTAAGTGTAAGGGGTGGTAGTATTTATATCCGTGGCGTTTATGTCGGTTGATACGTTGCAGGTAGGAGTTTTAGCGACATATGTTACTATTGTCGTCTATGGGATTTGATTTGGTAGTATACACCCATAACTGTCAGTGTGATAGACTTTAAAAACTTACCTAATAATAACAACTGCATAGATGATGATTGCTATAACTGTCAGTGTGATAGACTTTAAAAACTTATCTAATAATAACAACTGCATAGATGATTATTGCTATAACTGTCAGTGTGATAGACTTTAAAAACTTACTTAATAATAATAACTGCATAGATGATGATTGCAATAACGATAATAAGCGCAGAGACCCCACCAGCAATTCCTCCCACCATGACATCGCCTTTCCGCACTGCAATAACAAAACATACCGTACATACAATTTATCTAAGTCTGAAAATATACATATATCTAAATAATACAGTTTCGACTAATAATACTATATGCATTAAATATGAACTACCACCAGTATATTGGTGCAATCTCTGTCTCTCTCTCTCTCTCTCTCTCTCTCTCTGGAAATGGGGGTAGGGTGACAAAACGGGTAGATACACACAGAAAGCTGCAATGCTATCATAAATTTTCCATCCCTAGAGATGTAGGCCTGGACAAAAATCACTAAGAGCATTTGTCCCCCAAGATGGTACTGACAGACCCCTCTGGCTCATGGACTATCTTCCTCTTTCTCTCTCTCCCTCTTTCTTTCTATCTCTCCCTCCCTCACACATATACACATGAACTAGATAATAATTATATGCATTGTCACACAGCATGAACACAATAGCCAACGACATATATATATATATAGAGCAACTGATAGAATACCATTCTAAAAAAACTAAAGCATAAAGACTGAAAAATCTTATATATTTCTTGTTTCCACATAGAAAGTCAAAATATAAATTATTTCATTTGTAAAGTATGAGTAATTTTGTGTGTGAATCTTATCAGAAAAATGTTTATGCACGCCTATTATGGTCATAATTGTTTACTTCTCCAGAGTTTTGCTTATGACTGGCTAATTATCCTTGGAAAATATTAGCTTTTTCCATGACCAAGGCCAATATTCAGTCAATAGGAAATCAGCAATTAAAAGAAATGCATGCCGTCAGGTAAGCACATGCATTAATTTACCCTAATGTTTCAAGTAAAAATATAATTAAGACCAATGTATTATTGATGAAATACATACAGCATGAGAAAATTGAGTAATTGTTAGTCATCTTAGTATGATTAGTCAAAACATTTCTAAATTGTTATTTTATCATTTATAACCTTCATTGTAAGTCAATCTACATGTATAAATAAATCAGTGCTCATGTATTGATGCCTATTTCTTATTGCAAAGACAACCCATATTCATGGACTTTCTTTTATAAACTATACTGAACATAAAAACCCAAAGGTGAATACATGTATTTAAATAAATATAGTTTATGATACAATTATTACTGTAAACAGTTAAGACTGTCAAAATGAGCTTAAAATGTTCACAGATAATTTTAACAGATACAAAAACTAACGAAATTCAAATGAAATAATTCACAATAAATTAAACATGAGTAAAAACAACGTCTCTGTCTCAACCACTGAAGTTTCTCAATGTTTCATTAAAGGAACATACCCTAGTTTTTAAACACTAAGGTATATTTTTGACTATTGTAGCCGTTTTTGATAACTGAAATCATACTTTACTTAGATTTTATGGTTTAGATTATCAATTTCCGTACATTCAAAGTGTCTTTGGTCATCCTGGGTTTTTTAATATCACAAAATGCATTTCTCATATTTTAAAAAATGCACACACATCTGAGAAGTAACAGTTATGGAGTCAAGGTTTAGTCCATTTTCAGTGGGTATTTCACTATTTCAAAGTCACAGACTCTTGTTTCACTCAATTGCAACTTTATCCAAATGTGTTTCAGGTTTGTAGATTAACTAAACTTAGTGTTAATTTTCACGGGTTGAAACTAGGGTCTGTCCCTTTAATATACATTATACTATATAAATTAATGAAAACTAAATCAATATTTGCATTTCTTTTGTTGTTCAGTATATATAGATGTAATGTCCTAGACAAGTTGTGTTGATGGCACCAGTTGATTAGAGAATTAGATATACAGATATGATAAAGATTTCAGAAAAGTAGTTTTGTTGTTCAGTATATATAGATGTAATGTCCTAGACAAGTTGTGTTGATGGCACCAGTTGATTAGAGAATTAGATATACAGATATGATAAAGATTTCAGAAAAGTAGTTTTTGAAGAAAAGGATTATTTGTTTAATGACATCTCACCATAGCTAAATATAGTTTTGCAGGAGCTAAGGGGCAGGACATAGTCCAGTGGTAAAGTGCAAGCCTGAAGGGCAGTCGGTCTAGGATTGATCCCTGCCAGTGGGGCCAATGGACTATTTCTTGTCTCAGCTAGTGTACCACGAATGGTGTATCACAGACCATGGTATGTGCTATCCTGTCTGTGTGATGGTGCATATAAAAGATCCCTTGCTACTAATGGAAATACTAATAGTCGATGATTAACAAATCAATGTGCTCCAGTGGTGTCATTAAACAACACTTGGTCTAGGAAGATAGTCCCATGGCCCTAAAGCTCAAATAACAAACACATATATGTTTGTGGTTTATTAAAAGAAATCACGATGGGCACTAATAGTGGTAGTTGCCTTGCATTATATGGCAGGTCAAGGTGACAACTATAAATGACTACATGTACTCGCATCTTGTACTAATAGTCCTGTGTTTTATTTATAGTCTATAAACAAAATCTGTCTGGTAAAACATAAATATCTAGATTAGAACAAGTATGTCCTTGGCTATCTGTGTATCACATGAAGCACCCACAGCCAATACATTCATTTTAAATTACATGTATTTTCATGTAATAGTTTTATCCAGTCTTGGACACATGCACATTTTGGTTATCTGTGTTAATTGTCCAAGCAAGAGATTAATGGTTAGTGATTAGTACTGGAGAAGTCAAGGTTATATGACTAGCACAGAGAATCCTATGTGCCTTTTCTATATAAACTACTCACTACTTCAGCTCAGCCAACACACCACCACCATTACCACCACCAGGGCTCAAAACTTACCAAAACATATGGTGGCCCAAAAAATAATAATAGATGTTGGCAAATTAAGGTAAGCCAACCATGAACCACGAGCAAGATTTTAATGTGGAATAAATATTATATGCAATACAAATATTAATAGTCGCTCATATGTTATAGCTCTAAAGAAGAACGACCAAATAATATTATTTGGGTGACTAACGCCATTATGTTTTTTAATATTTAAGTCGCCCAAACGGGACATTGGTCGCCAGGTGCAACATTGGCCACAGGCCGTTTCGAGCCCTGCACCACACAACCTCAATTTTAAAAAGGTCACGGTCAAGTGGTTTTACATGTACATTCAGGACAAGATGTTGTAGTGCATGCCTGTTTGTAGGGCATAGGTTCTGATCACTGCCAGCTCCTTCGTCCAAGACAGGAAAGGGTTTTTGGGGAGGGAAGAGGAGAGTTGTCACACACACTGGTGCAAGGAGGTAATTGGTGGTGCTGTCGCCACTTCATGGGCTACTCTTTCCGATTAGCAGCAAGGGATCTTTTATTTGCGCTTCCCACAGGCAGGATAGCACAAACCATGGCCTTTGTTGAACCAGTTATGGATCACTGGTCAGTGCAAGTGGTTTACACCTACCCATTGAGCCTTGCGGAGCACTCACTCAGGGTTTGGAGTTGGTATCTGGATTAAAAATCCCATGCCTCGACTGGGATCCAAACCCAGTACCTTCCAGCCTGTATACCGATGGCCTAACCACGATGCCACCGAGGCCAGTAGAGGCCAGTATGAAGATAAGCCCGAAGAAGGTGTAGCCCAATTTGAACTGGGTTATTTGCATCATGAACTGTCACACCTGCTGTTTTGAACTACTATACTTAATACCAACCACTTTTTTTTTTTTTATTATTCTTTTTTATATATATAATTTCAATTTGGCTTGACATAAAAAAAAGCAAAAAGCTGTTTCGAACATAAAATAAAATAAAAATATTACATTTTCATATGCAGTTTGTAAAAACATTGGTCAAACAAATAAAACATCAATACTCACCCATTGTGAATAATGTTATCTCCACATGAATTTTGATGTAAATATTTTTTATTAGTTTATCCTACTTAACTCTGTATTCGATTTTCTTGTGTTAATATGTTTCTACCAGTTGGGAGATTAATTTTGTAAGTACATGTATTCAGGTGAAGAAAAAATTGAGAAATAATAATTTCAATCCCTATTAGCAGACAACAATCTTCACTATTGCCGAGTACTGCTATTTTATTTATATCTTGACCAATATTTTTACAATCTTCGCATAAAATAGAACATTTTTGTTATTTCCATATCATTTCTTTTTTTCTTTTTTTTACATGAAGATAAACTGAAATTACTGACAAAAACATTACAAATATTTCCTGGCATGTCGTATAGCTATAGTCTGATAGTCATTGTACTGAGCTGTGTAGTGTGCTCTTGGATGGAAAGGAAAGGAAATGTTTTATTTAATGACGCACTCATGGTATAGCTATAGTCTGATAGTCATTGTACTGAGCTGTGTAGTGTGCTCTCGGATGGAAAGGAAAGGAAATGTTTTATTTAATGACGCACTCATGGTATAGCTATAGTCTGATAGTCATTGTACTGAGCTGTGTAGTGTGCTCTCGGATGGAAAGGAAAGGAAATGTTTTATTTAATGACGCACTCATGGTATAGCTATAGTCTGATAGTCATTGTACTGAGCTGTGTAGTGTGCTCTTGGATGGAAAGGAAAGGAAATGTTTTATTTAATGATGCACTCATGGTATAGCTATAGTCTGATAGTCATTGTACTGAGCTGTGTAGTGTGCTCTTGGATGGAAAGGAAAGGAAATGTTTTATTTAATGACGCACTCATGGTATAGCTATAGTCTGATAGTCATTGTACTGAGCTGTGTAGTGTGCTCTTGGATGGAAAGGAAAGGAAATGTTTTATTTAATGACGCACTCATGGTATAGCTATAGTCTGATAGTCATTGTACTGAGCTGTGTAGTGTGCTCTTGGATGGAAAGGAAAGGAAATGTTTTATTTAATGACGCACTCATGGTATAGCTATAGTCTGATAGTCATTTTACTGAGCTGTGTAGTGTGCTCTTGGATGGAAAGGAAAGGAAATGTTTTATTTAATGACGCACTCATGGTATAGCTATAGTCTGATAGTCATTGTACTGAGCTGTGTAGTGTGCTCTTGGATGGAAAGGAAAGGAAATGTTTTATTTAACGACGCACTCAACACATTTTATTTATGGTTATATGGTGTCGGGCTCTTGGATGGAGCCAGCACTGAGACATGAACCAGGACTTCAGCACAAGTATCAGCCCTAAATCTACTGGTTTGCCCATTGCACGGTCGAGGCTGGTACAACCAATACAAGTCGTATTTGACCGCATGCTATCAGATCATGCAAATCATAGACCCATATCAAGGGATTAATATCCCACAGAAATCATGCTAAATATGTTATGATGATTTTACATTCACCGAAGATGTCTGGAGAAATTTCTTCACACCGGTCTCCTATGTACATTTCAGGACATCTGAAATGAAAAACACTCAAATTAATCCAATTATTTCAATAGACATTCAATGGGAAAAGTGAAATAATTCATGTTTTATATAAATAACTACTAACAAATAAAGAGTTTATTAACAAAATGTGATATACACTCATTTCCAAATTTTGGAGTTAGCATTGAAGGTACATGTGTATGTTGAATGTTAGTACAACTCAACAATAGAACAATAGTGTTTCCATGAAAACACTATCTACATGTACATCCATTAAACAGAATATTAAAAGTATGCTTGGTATGATTTATACTGTTTCAGCTAATAATGTTTGTGATCTGATGTAAACTTTGCTTATGGGTACATGTACAAGCACGTACTAGTGATCATTCGATCACATGCGATCAAGGGTGGCTCAGACCTGTAAAACATTCGGATAAAATATATTTCTTAAAGAGCTTTGAATCTGCCATATTTTACTTGGCTATTTGAATGTGGCTAAAGATTTTTTTGAGCATATTCGCCAAATTCAGCTAATAATCTTTGTGATCTGGTTTAAACTTTGCTTATGGGCACATATACAAGCATGTACTGACATGGCTTCTAGATCATGGTAGCCCCACTCCCATGGCTAGTGATATATAATGTTTGGCTAGTAAAGAACTACTACTGCTATGCCTTACAGTTAAGTCTATTTTGTAAATATAAATATCCTGCCCCCACCTG
Organism: Gigantopelta aegis; assembly: GCF_016097555.1. Classification (NCBI taxonomy): domain Eukaryota; kingdom Metazoa; phylum Mollusca; class Gastropoda; order Neomphalida; family Peltospiridae; genus Gigantopelta; species Gigantopelta aegis. The sequence continues at coordinate 53,602,064 of NC_054706.1, forward strand.
AACCCCCAATGTTAGTGTTTTAAGCTCTATCTCCCTCTTTAGGTCACATATTCGATTATTACTGTTATTTAGTAAAATTGTATTAACTTAAAGTAAAGTAGGGCTAGTGAATATTTAACATGGCTAGTAAAATTTTGAAATGGCTAGTGGATTTTGTATAAATTCTAGTAGCCCTGTGTACTGGTGACCATTTGATGACGTGATCAAGGGTGGCTTAGACCAGGCTTTGACAAATCCACTAGTACTCGGTCAAGTCCAGTGAATATTTGGTCTGGACTATAATTAGTGTAAATTATCAGCTGTATTACTACAATACATAGGCGCCAGCTAAAGCTTCTGTGAGCGCTAGTGACTTTCTCAAGCACTGTTTGACCTGTAAAAATTAACAAGTGAAATCTTGTCACTTACTCGCAAGAAGTAGTCCTGTTTCCTAATAATACCACAAAACATTTTCCATCGTTGAGACATCCCTTTTTCTCAGTCTCCGCTGCATTGCATTTTAACCGGTGGGTGGCCAAAGTAGATGTGATCAAGGGAGGATACTCTGTCGGGTTCGGCTTTGCAGGCTGTCGTCCACAGGCATCTGCAATAATAGCACAAAATATTTAAAACAGTTATATAAATTTTAAACAGAGTTCGAACTTAACAATGGCAATTGCCATAGCTGAGATATCAATTACCATAGGTCAGGAGTTTGCTTTGTTTAACACCACCACTAGAGCACATTGATTTATTAACCATTGGCTATTGGATGTCAAACATTCGGTCATTTTTACATATAATCTTAGAGAAAAAAACCACTACATTTTTCAGTCAGTATCAAGGGTTCTTTTATATGCACCATTCCACATACACGATAGCACATACCACGGCCTTTGATATACCAGTGGTGGTGCACTGGCTGGAATGAGAAATAGCCCAATGGGCTCACCAACGGGGATCGAACCTAGACCAACGGTACATCAAGCAAGCGCTTTACCTCTGGGTTACGTCCTGCCCCCTAGGAGTTTTATAACACTGATGGCAGTTTGTTGCCCTTGGTTGACTCAATAATTTTTGGTTTTTATAGAAACCAAATTTACAAATTTTACTAACTGGCTCCCAGGGGTGCATATTATGATATACAATAAAAGAAAGCAAAAACAAGGTATACAAGTGTATGTATATATGTGATGAAACTGTAGAATGTACATGAAGTAGCAGGTACAAGAAATAATATCTATATACTCTTCAAAAAAAAGTAGGGGAACTCTAATAAGAATTTACAATTCTAATAAGAATTTACAATTGCCAAAATTGTAAGGTATATTAGCTGTGGGGAATGGTTATATGATAATAGTGAATTAATTGGGCAAACATTACAACCGGTAGTTCAGTATTACAATAGATTTTATGACCACCAAAGATCTTGAAGGACGACTGGGATCAGAAGTGGAATTTGAAAGTTGACGTTCTTTTATCAGTAAATTGCAAATTCAAACAATGAAAATGACTAAAACCGAACAATAACAACTGTATGATCAACAGAATGAAAAAGATTGACAGAAATAATGTTCCACAGTGATTAATCGACCTTCCTGGAAATTGTCAAAATCGAGAATGACACCACATGCATGTGTACAGGGCAACTGCGTGATGCACGTACTAACTATGGAATGTGTTTTGGTGTGTTGATAAACAGACCTGAACGTTCTTTACTAGGATGTCTGTGGTCAAAACGTATGTTCGGCCTAATAGTTGATATTAATATTAGTATTTCAGGTTCCCCTACTTTTTTTGAAGAGTATATAAAACCTAAAAACTACAGTTTCTCGTGGGCACTGAATGAAGATTGTTTCAAGAAAACAATTACAAGTACGGTATAAGCAATTCCAATTTGTTCGTGGATGTCAACAGAGTGGAGGATATTTATTAAAGGAATATTTACATTGATAATCTCAACCCACCCTTGTAAAATAATGCCACTTGCAGTAATGGCGGTGGAAAACAGCGGCATTCCTAAGTAACTAGTTTTGCTGATGAAATGTTCCTTCCATGTTTATTTATCTGTGCACTTAGAAAACCAATCAGCATAAATGGCGACTGGGAGAAGTATGTCAACGAACATTATATAAAAGCATCACAAAAGTCGGCATTCTGCAATATATTATTATATGTATACTGAACCAAAACAGACTTAAGTTGGTTAATGACTTCACTTTATTTGTACAGTGATCTTCTGGAATTCGATAAAGCTGTGCAAAGAATTTAGATGGATTACGTTTTGCAATAATGTGATATTTTTTGGACACATATAAAACGTACTATTTATTACTCTCTTTTTATATATATATATATATATATATATATATATATATATATATATATATGCATGTATGTGGGAGGAACACATGGTGCACTTGCTTGGAGCAAGTCATAGTTTTGTGCATTTATACACCGACATTAAAACGGGACATAAAATTATGCTTATAGTTTTTATTGTCAATATAATGAGACAAAAAGGTAAAGGATTTTGAATATAGACTGAAACCCCTCTAAACTGGATACCCTTGGGACCAAGTAAAATGTCCAAATTTAAGAGGTATCTGGTTTAATGAGGTTAAGTTCTGTAATGATTATTAAAAAAGGGCCATTAACAACACCCGGTTTTGAGGGAATTCTGGTTTACAGAGAGTCCGGTTTTGAAAAATTTCACTGTATATCACAAAGTAAAAATATATTATAAATTTCTATGTTCAGATAAATATTCTGAATATTAAATAATTAACAGACATTTGGTGTGTTTTAGATTAATTTTGACACAACTGTCATTCGACATTTATGAATTAAAATATATTTACATGTTATGTGTATCAAAATATACAAATGTAATCTTTAAAATGTTTTAGTTCTTTTCAGCACCATTAATGATTAAATTCAAATCTTCAGTACTTAGGTGTGCTGAACCATCACATACCACAGAAATAGGAAATGTAGGAAATGTTTTTATTTAACGACACACTCAACACATTTTATTTATGGTTATATGGCGTCAGACACATGGTTAAGGACCACACAGATATTGAGAGAGGAAACCTGCTGTCGCCACTTCATGGATCTTTTATATGCACCATCCCACAGACAGGATAACACATACCACAGCCTTTGATATATCAGTCGTGGTGGACTGGCTGGAACGAGAAATAGCCCAATGGGCCCACCAGCGGGAATCGATCCTAGACCAACCGTGCATCAAGCGAACGTTTTACCACTGGGCTACATCCCGCCCCACATACAACAAAAAAGAAAGGAAGATAATTATTTGTTTAATGTCACCTCAGTCCATTTTAAAGTATGTTGCTTTGATGTTTATATATATACATACATGTATATGCTATTTTAACACTTGGTATGTGTAGATATTGAGAGAGGAAACCTACTGGTACACCACATAGGCTGCTCTACTTAACAGCAGCAAGGGATCTTTCATATGCCAGGCGGGACGTAGCCCAGTGGTAAAGCGAGCACCTGATGTGCAGTCGGTTTAGGATCAATCCCCGCCAATGGGCCTGATGGGCCATTTCTTATTCCAGCCAGTGCATCACGACTGGTATGTGTGCTATCCTTTCTATGGGATGGTGTCTATAAAAGATCCACTCTTAGACTATGGGCCAAATTTACAAAACCTGATCAAGACTTACACATGCGTAACTACATACATTTATAATACTTAAAGACCTGTGTTCAAACAAAACAAGCTTCACAAATTCGGCTCTATATGTTTGACATCCAAGTAACCAATGAATATGCCCTAGTTAGTGGTGTCGTTAAACTTTCCTTCATATGCCATAGTTTAAAAAGTGCTGAGGTGACATTAAACAAACATTATTTTCTTTCCTTGTTGACAAAACCACCCTATGCTATCCTGTCGAAAATTAATAATTGACTTGTGTTGTAATATGCATGGTTAGAGCTACAGTGTAGTATGTAGTTTATTTAAACACATCAATAGAAGTTCGATATATATATTTGTTTAAACACGTCAGTAGAAGCATTCTTCACAACACAGGTGTCAACATGCTTAAACACCAAGATTTGGAAATTAATAATATAAACGTGTGTCAAAACTGTGGTTAATTGACTTTCAAAAGCGTGGTTCATTGACTTTCAAAAGCGTGGTTCATTGACTTTCAAAAGCTTGGTTAATTGACTTTCAAAAGCTTGGTTAACTGACTTTCAAAAGCTTGTTTAACTGACTTTTAAAAGCGTGGTTAATTGACTTTCAAAAGCTTGGTTGACTTTCAAAAGCGTAGTTAACTGACTTTCAAAAGTGTGGTTAATTGACTTTCAAAAGCTTGGTTAATTGACTTTCAAAAGTGTGGTTAATTGACTTTCAAAAGCGTAGTTAATTGACTTTCAAAAGCTTGGTTGACTTTCAAAAGCGTAGTTAACTGACTTTCAAAAGTGTGGTTAATTGACTTTCAAAAGCTTGGTTAATTGACTTTCAAAAGTGTGGTTAATTGACTTTTAGACATTATGTATTATAGATAACATAACATTTAAAAATGAACATAATTATTATTTTAATTTTTAAATGTTCTTGTATTATAGTGTAAAACTTTACAAATAAGCACTAATTAATAACTAGTTATGTAATAATTCTACCTTTGTTTTCATTTTCAAAACTGTTCACCTTATTGTTGCACTTTTTTTCAGAAAGCAAGTTCTAGGTAAAAATACATGTTGGTTGGTTGTGGTGTCATGAAGCACATGTTCATGTAAAACAGGTAATTTACATACTAGATGAAATTAAGTGTTAATATCTCTTTTGGCAGGTACTACAAACACCTACAGGGCAGGAAACAGGGTGTCGGCTTGACTGGGTGAAGAGGGCATCTGGTTTTTTTACTGATCAAAACAGTACACCCTGAAGCCAACTTAACTGATAACGGTTTATCACATAAACATATCACAGCCTGATATTTATATCTCATTTAGACACTGCCAGCACCAGTCTGCCTGTATTTATGGAACAGAGCCCACCACAACTGATAACATACCTCCTCCAGAGCAAAACACCAGAACGTGTTTATGTAATACCACGTAGCATGCTGCAGGTAACCCAGACAGTTCTGGTTCTTACAAACAAACTGTCAACAGGTCATAACGAGCAAATTGGTAGAGGTAATACAACGTAGCATGCTGCAGGTAACCCAGACAGTTCTGGTTCTTACAAACAAACTGTCAACAGGTCATAACGAGCAAATTGGTAGAGGTAATACAACGTAGCATGCTGCAGGTAACCCAGACAGTTCTGGTTCTTACAAACAAACTGTCAACAGGTCATAACGAGCAAATTGGTAGAGGTAATACAACGTAGCATGCTGCAGGTAACCCAGACAGTTCTGGTTCTTACAAACAAACTGTCAACAGGTCATAACGAGCAAATTGGTAGAGGTAATACAACGTAGCATGCTGCAGGTAACCCAGACAGTTCTGGTTCTTACAAACAAACTGTCAACAGGTCATAACGAGCAAATTGGTAGAGGTAATACAACGTAGCATGCTGCAGGTAACCCAGACAGTTCTGGTTCTTACAAACAAACTGTCAACAGGTCATAACGAGCAAATTGGTAGAGGTAATACAACGTAGCATGCTGCAGGTAACCCAGACAGTTCTGGTTCTTACAAACAAACTGTCAACAGGTCATAACGAGCAAATTGGTAGAGGTAATACAACGTAGCATGCTGCAGGTAACCCAGACAGTTCTGGTTCTTACAAACAAACTGTCAACAGGTCATAACGAGCAAATTGGTAGAGGTAATACAACGTAGCATGCTGCAGGTAACCCAGACAGTTCTGGTTCTTACAAACAAACTGTCAACAGGTCATAACGAGCAAATTGGTAGAGGTAATACAACGTAGCATGCTGCAGGTAACCCAGACAGTTCTGGTTCTTACAAACAAACTGTCAACAGGTCATAACGAGCAAATTGGTAGAGGTAATACAACGTAGCATGCTGCAGGTAACCCAGACAGTTCTGGTTCTTACAAACAAACTGTCAACAGGTCATAACGAGCAAATTGGTAGAGGTAATACAACGTAGCATGCTGCAGGTAACCCAGACAGTTCTGGTTCTTACAAACAAACTGTCAACAGGTCATAACGAGCAAATTGGCAGAGGTAATACAACGTAGCATGCTGCAGGTAACCCAGACAGTTCTGGTTCTTACAAACAAACTGTCAACAGGTCATAACGAGCAAATTGGCAGAGGTAATACAAACTTGGTATTTTTAAGCATGGATCAAGGGAAAGGGTGTTAACTTTGTTCACCTCCACCCACCCAAATACTAGTTTTGAAGTGCCTTGAAAAGCCAGTGTTTAATGGATGAATACAAATAACTATTTAATTACTGAGGCAGAAATATTATATCAGGGTCAGCTGGATGTTTCTAGCAAAGACTGTTTATGTATAAAACACCTTATTGTACCTTGGAATACTGTGGATGCCCTTTTTCGAAGTTGCAACAACTATATAGAAAAATTCTACATCCATCCGTGTTCTTCCAACCCAGGACATTGTAGATGAATGGCCAGGATCACCTAACAGATCAACTTCAGAGTAACTCCAACCCCTGCCTCTAAACTGCCCAAGCCCCATCTAATAAGATATTAACATTTTGCCATCAAACTGAAGTATGTGGTCGAGACGTTAGGTGGTGCTGTTACTAGAAAAACATCTACAACCGTAATCCCTCTTGCATTATGACAGGTCAAATGGTAGACGAGTCTCTACTCTCAGGCTCTTACGGCTCATATGGACTAGATGTGACACATGCATTTGGTCCGACTGTTGTGTCTGTTGCATCTGTGGCATCTGTGGCTTGCATTTTGGGCAAATACACTATATATTATTATTTCATTGCGGCTGGCCACGTACATTTTGCAGATGCGTGCATCCAGGTTAGATGTTCTCACTGAAACTAATATAATTCAAATTTAGTTTTAGCAGGATCGCACGTACGCGCTGCATACAGACTATATGATGTTTTACTGTAAAATCCGCTGAAAATGTGTACTCACCAACAATGCCATGGAGTGTGGGTCCCAGTATGAAGACTAGGACAAGGGGATACGTCATACTGGTTCCCCCAGGATCATGTGTGGCCATGCATCCAGCACCGAGCAGTGGTCACTGAAAGAAACAAACAACAATCATTCTGAGAGTACTGCTAAAGTAATACTTGTCTCCTACTGGGCCCAACAAATACAAACATCCATTCTGAGAGTACTGCTAAAGTAATACATGTCTCCTACTGCGCCTAACAAATACAAACATCCATTCTGAGAGTACTGCTAATGTAATACCTGTCTCCTACTGGGCCCAACAAATACAAACATCCATTCTGAGAGTACTGCTAAAGTAATACGTGTCTCCTACTGCGCCTAACAAATACAAACATCCATTCTGAGAGTACTGCTAATGTAATACATGTCTCCTACTGGGCCAAACAAATACAAACATCCATTCTGAGAGTACTGCTAATGTAATACATGTCTCCTACTGCGCCTAACAAATACAAACATCCATTCTGAGAGTACTGCTAATGTAATACGTGTCTCCTACTGCGCCTAACAAATACAAACATCCATTCTGAGAGTACTGCTAATGTAATACGTGTCTCCTACTGGGCCCAACAAATACAAACATCCATTCTGAGAGTACTGCTAAAGTAATACATGTCTCCTACTGCGCCTAACAAATACAAACATCCATTCTGAGAGTACTGCTAATGTAATACATGTCTCCTACTGCGCCTAACAAATACAAACATCCATTCTGAGAGTACTGCTAATGTAATACGTGTCTCCTACTGGGCCTAACAAATACAAACATCCATTCTGAGAGTACTGCTAATGTAATACGTGTCTCCTACTGCGCCTAACAAATACAAACATCCATTCTGAGAGTACTGCTAATGTAATACCTGTCTCCTACTGCGCCTAACAAATACAAACATCCATTCTGAAAGTACTGCTAATGTAATACATGTCTCCTACTGGGCCTAACAAATACAAACATCCATTCTGAGAGTACTGCTAATGTAATACATGTCTCCTACTGGGCCTAACAAATACAAACATCCATTCTGAGAGTACTGCTAATGTAATACATGTCTCCTACTGCGCCTAACAAATACAAACATCCATTCTGAGAGTACTGCTAATGTAATACGTGTCTCCTACTGCGCCTAACAAATACAAACATCCATTCTGAGAGTACTGCTAATGTAATACATGTCTCCTACTGCGCCTAACAAATACAAACATCCATTCTGAGAGTACTGCTAATGTAATACTTGTCTCCTACTGGGCCTAACAAATACAAACATCCATTCTGAGAGTACTGCTAAAGTAATACATGTCTCCTACTGGGCCTAACAAATACAAACATCCATTCTGTGAGTACTGCTAATGTAATACATGTCTCCTACTGGGCCTAACAAATACAAACATCCATTCTGAGAGTACTGCTAATGTAATACATGTCTCCTACTGGGCCTAACAAATACAAACATCCATTCTGAGAGTACTGCTAAAGTAATACTTGTCTCGTACTGCGCCTAACAAATACAAACATCCATTCTGAGAGTACTGCTAATGTAATACGTGTCTCCTACTGCGCCTAACAAATACAAACATCCATTCTGAGAGTACTGCTAAAGTAATACATGTCTCCTACTGGGCCAAACAAATACAAACATCCATTCTGAGAGTACTGCTAAAGCAATACATGTCTCCTACTGGGCCTAACAAATACAAACATCCATTCTGAGAGTACTGCTAAAGCAATACATGTCTCCTACTGGGCCAAACACATTTCCATATCTCCTAAGTTCAAGGGCCACATGTCTGTGAAAAATGGGTAAATCATGATGAAAGTCAAACTTGATACATGATAAAGCTATACACAAAATTTTAGCTTAATATCTTGAGGCATTGTCAAAATAAAAATCCAGAAAACCAACTTTCATATATCTCAAGTTCAAGGCTCACAACTCTTTCAAAAACAAGCACATCTCCATGCAAGTCAAACGTGAACTGTAACAGAAAATGATAAAGCCATACCCAAAAGTTCAGCTCAGTATCTTTAGGTATTGTCCCCCCCACCCCCCAAAGGTCCAAAACACAAATTTGTTTTGTATTTCCTAAGTTAAGGGACATAACGGTATCAAGGGCCATGCATCCATCCATGTTTGTAATGTTATATTAATCAACTTAATCAACTTAGTTCTTCTGATTTTACAGTGAAAAACTAACTATAATTTACAGAAAGACAACATTTTGTCTGCTCTAGTGCACACAGACTTACAAATCAATCCCACGCATCTCACAAATACACTCCATCAAGTGCAAAAAGTCTACACAAACTGTCAAGATTCATTAGGTACAGGATATCTGTAAGAGAGCAAACACTCTGCACAGCCTGTGTCAGCTATCAAAACATTCATTCTGAATAGCTTTTTACATTTAACAGAAAACCATCTAAAACAATGTTCATTATTGCACAAAGGTATAGTTTAATCATGTGATTGATTATTACCTAGACAAAGATACGTGATGTGCTAGTAGATATCTCTGTAGACTCTATAATCCATAGGACACATCAAAAGCCATTAAGTCCTTTGGTAAACCAAGTGCATATAAAAAGCCCACTTTGAGACAAATTAAGGAAAGGTTATCACTGCGCATTATTATTGATGCAAACACTGTCTGGCCCTATTCACGTAAGGGCCAACATTTAGCTCAGTCAGTCAAGTGCTTGCTTGAGGTGCTTGCGTCGCAGGATTAAACCACCTCAGTGGATCCATTCAGCTCATTGGGGTTTTCTCTCGTCCCAACCAGTGCACCACAACTGGACAAAGGCTGTGGTATGTGCTTTCCTGTCTGTGGGAAAGTGCATTTAAAAGATCCCTTGCTACAATGGTCCAATGACATCCAATAGCCCATAATTAATTAATCAATGTGCATTAGTGGTGTCTTAAAAAAAACAAACAAGCTTTAACTTTCTTTTTACCCAGGAGAAGTAAAGTTTATTTTGTTTAACGACACCACTAGAGAACATTGATTTATTAATCATTGGCTATTGGATGTCAAACATTTGGTAATTTTGACATATAATCTTCAAGAGGAAACCTGCTACATTTTTCCATTAGTAGCAAGGGATCTTTTATATGTACCATCCCACAGACAGGATAACACATACCACAGCATTTAATATACCAGTCGTGGTGCACTAGCTGGAACAATAAATAGCACAATGTGCCCACCGACAGATCGATTTCAAACTGACCACACATTATGCGAACACTTAAATACATGGCTATGTCGAGCCCCTTCTACCAAAGACGTTTGTATATTCATAAATATTATACATATGTATCAACAAATTGATTAATTAAAACAGTTTGTCATTATCATGTGAAAATAGCAAATTTTAACCTCTTTAAGCACAGTACATTTACTGGTTTTAAAAAATAAAAAGTAATAAAAAAATATATTAAAAAATCACCAAAAAAAATCTTGTAAATAATTAAGGTGATACTGTGATAACTATCACACATGATATTAATGGCGAACCTGACAGTAAATCAATATAAAGTTACACTGCCACTTTTCTATGATTTATCTTTTTTCACTTAAAATTGTCTATTCCCCTTACAACATTACGTATGAAATTTTAATTTTGTATCACCAGGTAGTATGAAATTTGTTTCCGAGTGTATAATAATAACAAAAACATAATTTGTTTAGTTTAATGACACCAGTAGAGCATACTGATTAATAAATTATCAGCTAATGGACATTTGGTAATTTTGACATGTAGTCTTTAGAGAATTTGGTTTATCATTACCAGCAAAGGATTTTTTATGTGCACTTTTTTAGAGACATGATAGCACATATCATGGCCTTTGATATATCAGTTGTTGGGCACTGAATGGGATGGGGAAAAAAGTCATATACTCACTAACTAATTTAAGGGCCTACCTAGCCTATAATATCTAAACCAGCAGTAAAAAAAAATTAGTTTTTAAATCATGGCAGAGTAATACAGAGACTATGTTGTTTTCAAAGTCTATATTAGCGATATTTCTAGTCAACTGAAAATTGATGAGCAACTACTGCTAGTGAATCGCGATGCCATACTGAACAAAATGTTCCCTGTAATATAGGGTCTTCTCAGGACACACACAAATGGTCATTTCTAAGTTAAAAAGGATTTTGTTTTTAATGGGGAGGGGGGGGGGGGAGGGGGAGGGGTGCAGGGGTAACTGCCTCTTTCCCTGTCAACCCCACATTTTGAAGTCATACCTGGAGATAAGTAAAAGTTTATGTTCATAATTTAGCTGAAAGTTCTCAAGTGCTTTTACTGATCCCACTGACGGGGATCGATCCTAGACTGACCGTGCAACAGGCAAGTGCTTTACCACTGAGCTACATCCCGCCCCTTGGTATATGAAAGGCTGATGATTAATCAAATCAATGTGCTCTAGTGTTGTTGTGAAATAAAACAAACTTTAATCAGATGACCTGCATTTAAAACTGGTCTAGGATCGATCCCCGTCGGTGGGACCATTGAGCCATTTCTCGTTCCAGCCAGTGCATCATGACTGGTATATCAAAGGCTGTGGTATGTGCTATCCTGTCTGTGGGATAGTGCATATAAAAAATCCCCTGCTACTAAAGGAAAACTGTAGCGGGTTTCCTCTCTATGTCTGTGTCAAAATGACCATACATGTATATTTGACATCCAATAGCCGATGATTAATAAATCAATGTGCCCTAGTGGTGTCGTTAAACAAAACACAACTTTAACTTTTAATTTTTAACTTAGGTTAATGCTCAATACAACTACGTCACATCGCGCTATCACGATTTTGAAGAGTTGAAAGAAGATCAAGATAACTAGTCAAGTCAGGTCATGGTGAATGTTTTCACATTATAAAATATTACTGACCTAAAAAAACACCTTTAAAACACATCAAGAAAGTAAATCTATACTCAAAACATACATAAACAAATCTTCCTCTTTTTTTATCGCAAAAGTAAATCTAGATTTAAAACACCAAGATCTAATTACTGACATCAAAGTAAATCTCCTTTTTAACAGACATATGTATAGCTGTTGAAGAAGCTGCATAAATCAATGGAGATCACTTAATAATTCAACAACGTTTCCTCATGGCAAGGTTAAGAGATACATATGACACTACGACAACAAGTTCCGACTTAACTCATCAATAACTAAAACATGCACGTGTCTCAAAGCTGAGCTTACTGCGTGCTGCGAGGTAAACATGTGTCAATTAATGCAGGTTGTCATAATCGGGTTTTGATCCCGTTCCAAGTCGTTGTGCATTAAACAAATAATGCGTTGTGGTGACACAGACGCCCCTCTGCTGATAACCTGTCAATTGCAGTAAAACATCCATGCATATAAGTGCCGTATTATATAATCGTGACTGACAAAGTAGGATTGAATCACATGTTCAAAATAGGATTTTTTAAGGTGGGTTTTTTAAATGTTTCTTTTTGTAAAGTAGAACCATATTGAATAATGAACATTACAAAATCAGATGACTAAAGCTGTAAAGTTAATGTTTGTTTTGCTTAACGACACCACTAGAGCACATTGATTCATTAATAATCGGCTTTTGGATGTCAAACGTTTGACAGTCTTAGAGAGGAAACTCACTAAATTTTTCAATTAGTAGCAAGTGATCTTTCATATGCACCATTCCACAGACAGGATAGCACACACCATGGCCTTTGATATACTAGTCATAGTGCACGGGCTAGAATGAGAAATAACCGAAGGAGCCCACTGACTGATCCTAGACCCAAACACACATCAGCTGAGTGCTCTACTACTGGGCTACACCGTGTGCCCAAAGCTGTAAAGATAGATTGGTAGACAAATGATCAAACTAGAAAGTACAAACCATTAAAAGAAAGACAAAAATGGTTTAATGACTCATTCAACACATTTTATATATATATATTTTTTTTTGGCATCGAATGCATGGTTAAGAACCACACATAATAATGGGAGAAACCTGCTGCTTCCACTCCACGGGCTACTGTTTTTGCTTAGCAGCAAGGGATCTTTTATGTGTACTATTCCACAGATATGACAGTACATACCATACCACTGCCTTTATTATATATACCAAGGGAAGGACGTAGCCCAGTGGTAAAGTGTTCGCTTGGTGTGCGGTCATTTTGGGATTGATCCCTGTCACAGGCATCAAAATAAGTCGAGAACGGTTGTTCAGGTTACCGGGAGGTTATCACATGTAAGTAAAGTCGAGAACGAAACACCGTTCTCGACAAATTTTTCAATGTAATGGTAGTTTCGTTTCCGAACATAAACCAGTCAATGCATTCCAAACTTTCGCGTTTCATTTTCTCCTCAGGAATTGCATCGATGTTCGCGGGCACTCATGCAATTGCAAGCAGTTATAGTTAATCCGTGTTTAACCAGCGTCCACTAGATGAATTTACTTCCGCGTTTCGTTTTCTCGTACGAAATTGCACCAATGTTCGTGCATACTTGTGCAATTGCAAGCAATCCACATTTAAGCAGTGCCCACTAGATAAATTTATGTCCGGATTTCGTTTCTTGTACCGATGTTTGTGTACAGCAATACAATTTGAGAACGTCTGTGTTAAAAGTAGTAGTAACAGGAATTCAATTCGAACTTTCATTTTGTTGTGGTTACCAGGCTATATTTTGTGGTAACCTGTAATTGGGTTACCAGTCACAATGCTTATTTCGATGCCTGCATATAAAAGATCCCTTGCTTCTAATCAAAAAGAGTAGCTCATGAAGTGGTGACAGTGGGTTTCCTCTTTCATTCTCTGTGTGGTCCTTAACCATATGTTTGATGCCATATAACCGTAAATAAAATGTGTTGAGTGTGTCGTGAAATAAAACACTTCTTTCTTTTATTATACCAGCTGTGGAGCACTAGCTGGACTGAAGAATAGCCCAATAGGTTTGATCAACAGTACATCTGGTGAGCACTGTAACACTGGGCTATATGTTCCATCCCTAACTACAGCCCAATAGGTTTGATCAACAGTACATCTGGTGAGCACTGTAACACTGGGCTATATGTTCCATCCCTAACTACAGCCCAATAGATTTGATCAACAGTACATCTGGTGAGCACTGTAACACTGGGCTATATGTTCCATCCCTAACTACAGCCCAATATGTTTGATCAACAGTACATCTGGTGAGCACTGTAACACTGGGCTATATGTTCCATCCCTAACTACAGCCCAATAGGTTTGATCAACAGTACATCTGGTGAGCACTGTAACACTGGGCTATATGTTCCATCCCTAACTACAGCCCAATATGTTTGATCAACAGTACATCTGGTGAGCACTTTAACACTGGGCTATATGTTCCATCCCTAACTACAGCCCAATATGTTTGATCAACAGTACATCTGGTGAGCACTTTAACACTGGGCTATATGTTCCAACCCTAACTACAGCCCAATAGGTTTGATCAACAGTACATCTGGTGAGCACTTTAACACTGGGCTATATGTTCCATCCCTAACTACAGCCCAATAGGTTTGATCAACAGTACATCTGGTGAGCACTTTAACACTGGGCTATATGTTCCATCCCTAACTACAGCCCAATAGGTATGATCAACAGTACATCTGGTGAACACTTTAACACTGGGCTATATGTTCCATCCCTAACTACAGCCCAATAGGTTTGATCAACAGTACATCTGGTGAGCACTTTAACACTGGGCTATATGTTCCATCCCTAACTACAACCCAATAGGTTTGATCAACAGTACATCTGGTGAGCACTTTAACACTGGGCTATATGTTCCATCCCTAACTACAGCCCAATAGGTATGATCAACAGTACATCTGGTGAGCACTTTAACACTGGGCTATATGTTCCATCCCTAACTACAGCCCAATAGGTTTGTTCAACAGTACATCTGGTGAGCACTTTAACACTGGGCTATATGTTCCATCCCTAACTACAGCCCAATAGGTTTGATCAACAGTACATCTGGTGAGCACTTTAACACTGGGCTATATGTTCCATCCCTAACTACAGCCCAATAGGTATGATCAACAGTACATCTGGTGAGCACTTTAACACTGGGCTATATGTTCCATCCCTAACTACAAACCATGACCCATATTCACAAAAAGGTGTAAAATTACGTCAACAACTAGCACTTATGTCTGTCGTAGATTTAGGTTTGTGTGTAAAACTAGACTTACAGGGCTGAATTTACGAAGCCGGTTTTTCTTAATGCTGGTGTCTAGGAAATGTTTTATTTACCGACGCACTCAACACATTTTATTTACGGTTATATGGCTTCGGACATATGGTTAAGGACCACACAGATATTGAGGGAGGAAACCCGCTGTCGCCATTTAAAGGGCTACTCTTTTCGATTAGCAGCAAGGGATCTTTTATATGCACCATCCCATAGACAGGATAGCACATACCATGGCCTTTGATATACCAGTCGTGGTGCACTGGCTGGAGCGAGAAATAGCCCAATGGGCCCACTGACGGGGATCGATCCTAGACTGAAATTGCATCAAGCGAGCACTGTACCACTGGGCTACGTCCTGTCCCTCACTGGTGTCTAAGCATTGTAAGACACATAAACAGGCTTTGCAAATTTGGCCCACAATGGTTTGTGAATATGGGTCTAGGTATTTTGAGTATGAGCTTTGCAGACTAAAGAATAGCACAGAGGCAGCCTGGGTTTATGGTTCTTCTGTTAGTCTGTGCATTTCTGTCTTTCTAGCCATTGTTAAAGTTTCTGTTAATAGAGATTGTAAAAAGATTAAAATTACAACATATCAATGCCTGCACATCAAGGGGTTATAGTGCCAGAACCCATTATATGGTGAATTATACAAAAATGAGTTAATCACCTTGTCAGCATCATGGGAAGGTGTACTATCATTTCACAATGTCTCATTCAAACCAATCATTTATTTATGCTTTTACGGAACAGAACCGAAACCAATTATCTTTTATGTCCATTTCCACAAAAGGCAAAAACCATGTTTTCAGCACTACCTTATTCTGTCTCTCTAGAATTTTGTAGTATCACCCATAGCTGACAGACATAATGCGTTAGCTTACAACACTGGATTGTGGTGGACTGTAAACTGTCTGAGAAGATTGAATCCTAGGTGCCATACCGCCTGACATGCTAATGACACATTAGCTCTAAGTGTTTACATCCAGCGAAGGTCTTTTATGTAAACTATCTCTGGCTGGGTGTTTTGGCTTACAAAGAAATAAAAACTCTGGCTGAGGTAGCTAGAATTAACTGTTTACGCATCATGATGACTGGTCTGTTTGTGATAATCTGAGATGGACTGCAGACAATGGGGGTTGGGGGGTGGGGGCTGGAAGTGTTGAATTCTTAGACATCTGGAATGTGGTAAAATGTGTGTGTTGTTAACTAGTTGTTGAATAATTGCCGGTTAAATAAATAGTTTAATCAGAAGTGATTGCAGAGTTCATTTAGTTCTACAGAAGAAACACGCAGTTAAGAAAATATTAACTGAACAGAGACAGAGAAATTAGTTAAACGTGAAAGTTGTTTTCCCTTATTTTAGTCTGAATTGTTACTATGTGTATTAGAGAAAAAATAATATAATTAAATTAATTTGCCGGGGGCAGGACGTAGCCCAGTAGTAAAGTGCTGGCCTGGTGTACGGTCAGTCTAGGATCGATCCCTGTTAGTGGAATCAATGGACTATTTCTCGTTCCAGCCAGTGCTTCACAACTGGTATTACAGACCTTAATATGTACTATCCTGTCTGTGGGATGATGCATATATTAATATATTAATAAAAAAATAGTTGCCTATAGTTTCCTCTCTGAAATATATTTGTGGTCATTAACCACATGTCTGACACCACATACCTGTAGTTGTGTTGAGTGTGTCATTAAATATAAAATTCCTTTCTTTCTTTCTTTCTTTTTTTCAAACATGGCTCCCATATGCAACAATATTAGTTAAAAATTATGATCTAGCTATGTCTGTATTTTGTAGACAATTTGAATATTATATAAAAAATAAATTTAAGTTGCAATTTAAAATGAAAATGCCTAGGAATTGTTTATTGTAAAAAGGATGCTGGCCCAAAGATGATAAATGTTTTATGACCATACGCAATAAAATATTTTAATTTACTTAGCATAGAGGGAAATTAGTTTATATTATTTCAAAGGCATCATCACAGGATTGTAACTTTTCTAGTCATTGTATATTTTATAGACATATAATATTTGACATATAGTTGAACATGAATTAGTAGATAAAGGTCAAGTATTTATCTTTAAATCGGAGTCCATTCATGGTAGTTCATATTATAACTAATATATTGGTTAAAAGAAGCGACCCCTTTATATAAATGGCATAAAATAAATATGCATACTAATAATAAATATTGTTCATTGTAGTAGATGAAATGTATGCACATTCATATTTTCTGGGCTAACATATCTAGATATTACATTAACTGGAATAATTGTAACATTTCAGATGTTCCAATAATGAGGGATCTCTGGTCATTATAACAAAGTGGTTACTGCTATAGTGTGTTTAAATAAAATGTGTGTGTGTACATGTATATCATTCTACAAGTGCATTAGACAAACATTATACTTAATCATGCACCTGATGACGAATGCATTAAACTGTATTTAGATATTTTTTACACCTGGTCTTATTGTACTTAATGGCATTCACTGTTATCATTATTATAACATCAATTTATTAAATATTTTAATCAACAATCTTTATTCAATTAACAAATTAAAAGTGGACCTATCGCCTTTTATCTTACTTCAACCAGTGCCAAGGACTGGTGCATTAAAGATTGTGGTATGAACTTTCCTGTCAATGGGGAAGTGCATATAAATGATACCTTGTTGCTGTTTTGTTGGAGCATGCAGCCACTATGCCGGTAACAATTTTCTTTTTGCATTTTACAGACCAAGTATTGAAATACATAACAGAGAGGACATGATAACTATGGTTTAAACAACTTCCAGATCAGGTTGTCGGGGTCTGGATTGAAAAGTAACGTTGTGGAAAGACACTGGCTTAAGATGTGATAATAATCCAGCTCAGATTTCAACACATCACTTGCCGTATTTGTTTCGAGTTGTGCTGTGTCATAGCCAGCTTTGTTTTGTTGATCCACATAGTCACGATCACGGGACACACACCTTCCCACCTCCACCATATTGAATTCTTAGTGGAACAAAAATAACAGTTAAATCTTGATACAGAGGTATATTCGAGAAGGCAAGGTCCTCTTGTGACCAATCCCTGGCTACCCGGAAACGCCAGTGCATATATGTGCAATTTAAAGTATATCAATCAATAGATTTTGGTTTCAGACACAGGTACCTTTAGTAGTATTACTTGCATATTTAAAATGTACTCAACAAAATGAATTAAGGGACCGTAGAATTGTGGTAATTATTTGCTGATGTCATATTATTTTAGTAAGTTTTTTTCGCATATAACTTCTAAACATTGTTTCAGTAACATCTGATCTATGTTACATGCAAACATCTTACACACGATGAGATTTTTGTGCATTTTTGTAAAACCTACGAAAATGCGCATTCTGCTAGGAATGTATATCAAAGGCCGTGGTATGTGCTATCCTGTCTGTTGGATGGTGCATATAAAAGATCCCTTGCTACTAATGGAAAAAATTTAGCGGGTTTCATCTCTGTGACTGTGTCAAAATGACTATGTTTGACATCCAATGGCCGATCCAGCCAGTGCACCACGACTGGTATATCAAAGGCCGTGGTATGTGTTATCCTGTCTATGGAATGGTGCATATAAAAGATCCCTTGCTGCTAATCGAAAAGAGTAGCCCATGAAGTGGCGACAGCGGGTTTCCTCTCTCAATATCTGTGTGGTCCTTAACCATATGTCCGATGCCATATAACCGTAAATAAAATGAGTTGAGTGCATCGTTAAATAAAACATTTCCTTCCTTCCTTCTTCCAATAGCCGATGATTAATAAATCAATGTGTTCTAGTGGTGTAATTAAACAAAACAAAGTTTCGGGGGGGAGGGGGGGGGGTATAGGATGGGATAGACAATTGTTTTTTTCACATACCCATCACCCATAAAATAAAACATTATTTATTCAAACTATGCACAGGATTAAACATGAGACAGACACACCAGACAAAACTAATCACCTCCCCCACTGCACCCCCCCCCCCTCCTCCACCACCACTTCCTACGCCAGTGCTAATTATGGTGTCTTCCAGATCTCCCTCACTCCATTTGTTATGTGATTAATTCTGGAAGAGCTCTAATAAAAATAGTCTGCATCATCATAGTATGGAAGTGTACTATAGGTTCGACTTAAAATAGCTAAATTCTTAAAATATTTTTCTATTTTCCCCATACACACATTCCTAGGAGAAAAGAAACCCTGCTAGTCGCACATTGAAGTAAGTATGTCAACAGACAAGGTCACCAAATTTGTTCGAATGAAAGACAAAGAAAGACATGTTTTATTTAACAACACACTCAATACATTTTATTTACGGTTATATGGCGTCAGACATATGGTTAACGACCACACAGATATTGAGAGGAAACCCACTGTCGCCACTTCATGGGCTACTCTTTCCGATTAGCAGCAAGGGATCTTTTATATGCACCATTCTACAGACAGGGTAGTATATACCACAGCCTTTGATATACCAGTTGTGGTGCACTGGCTGGAACGAGAAATAGCCCAATGGGTCCACCAACAGGGATCGATCCCACACCAACTGTGCATCGAGTGAATGCTGTACCACTGGGCTACGTCCCGCCCCCCCAAATTTTTTTGAAGTCCAGCATCGTGTATAACTGATGCCAGGTCTCGGAGGCTCAGTGGTGTTACAAAGTTTGTTTTGTTTTAAAACACAACTAGAGCACATCAAGCATGTGGTACCTATAACAGTCTTCAGAGAAAATCCTATACATTTTTTCATTAGCAGCGAAGAATCTTTTATATATACTTTTTCAAACAGGACAGCACATACCACAACCTTTGATATACAAGTTATAGGCTACTGCATGGTTGGGACAAGAAATAACCCAGACAATGGATTCACTAATGGTTTTGTTTAACGACACCACTAGAGCACATTGATTTATCAATCATTGGCTATTGGATGTCAAACATGGTCATTTTGACACAGTCTTAGAGAGGAAACCCGCTACATTAGTAGCAAGGGATCTTTTATATGCACCATCCCACAGACAGGATAGTACATACCACAGCCTTTGATATACCAGTCGTGGTGCACTGGCTGGAACGAGAAATAGCCCAATGGGCCCACTGACGGGGATCGATCCCAAACCGACCTCGCATCAAGCAGATTCACCGATGAGATTTGATGCTCTGACTCAGGCAGTTCAGGCGAGTATATTCAATGACCGAGTTAGATCCCGCCCGCGCATTTAATGCTAAATTAATGAGATAGGATGATCGTGACAGAGTATTTGCCACAAAACCAATGTACTTGAGGCAACACCAGCCCTAAGTAAAGTTTTTTAGGATTGCTATTACATATATCTGATTAAACCTCCAGTAGTATATGATATCTGAACTATGCACGTACATAAAGAAGAAGTTTGTTTTCTTTAATGACACCACAAGAGCACATTGATTTATTAATTATCAGCTACTGGATGTCAAACATTTGGTAATTTTAACATATAGTCTAAGAAAGGAAACCTGCTAAATTTTTTCCATTAGCAGCAAGAGATCTTTTATATGCACCATCCCACAGACTGGATAGCACATACCATGGCCTTTGATATACCAGTCGTGGTGCACTGGATGGAATGAGAAATAGCTCAATGGGCCCACCGACAGGGATCGATCCTAGACCGACCGCGCATCAAGCGTGTGCTTTACCACTGGGCTATGTCCTGCCCTCCAGTGGTAAATAATGTCTGAACTGTACACCTACGTGAAGCCATGTGGCACTACAAAAATAAATGTTTACAAATTACATCTCCCTACCTGCATTCTGTCATCCCGGGACTACCGTTGTTGGATTGATTGAAAGAATGCAGCACGAAAACCATGTTATTTAGTTGCTTAGCAATGCATATTTCCCCAAACACAGCTTAAACGTGCTAAAAAGCCAGTATGTAAGGACGTAAAAATCACCCACCCACTCAACAGACGAGTCTGGCGGACCAACACCCACATAATGCAAACATCCACCTCGACAAACAAACATCGCATGCGATCATCAGTTTAATTACGGCTAGGCTCGGCACCGGCCCGTCATCACGTTAGGTGTTTTCACTATTATCTTTCATTATTGATTTCCCTTTCTCACACCACACTACAACACACTGAACAGACAGTCCCATACAGTTTGGTCCCATATAGACTAAATAAAAGAATTTATATGCAACGTTTTTCTTCTTTTGATTAAGATATTTTTGGTTCAATAAATATATACTTTAGAAAATGCTGTTGAAGTAATGTCAAGGTCAGGTAATTAGGGAAAATTCGAAAAGATGACACAGCATTTCTTCCACCAAATTCTATCTTTTCTAGTTTGCTTCAGATGAAAAGTTAAAAAGTTTGTTTTGTTTAATGACATCACTAGAGCACATTGATTTATTAATCATTGGCCATAGGATGGCTATTGGACGTCAAACATTTTGTAATACTGACATATAGTCTTGAGAAGAAACCTGCTACAAGTGTTCTTTTATATGCACCATCCCATAGACAGGACAGCACATACCACAGCCTTTGATATACCAGTTGTGACACATTGATTGGAAAGAGAAGTAGTCCAATGGGCCCACTGACAGGGATCGATCCTAAACCGACCACACATTAGGTGAGCACTTTACCACTGGGCTACATCCCAAACCTGCTTCAGATGATTGCACTTAACTCCACAGGCAGTGTATGGTGACAAAGTTAAAGTTTCTTTTGTTTAACAACACCACTAGAGCACATTGATTATTAATCATCAGCTGTTGGACATCAAACATTTGGTAGTTTTCCTGACTCAAACTCTAAGAGGAAACCCGCTAAATTTAGCAGCAAGGGATCTTTCATATGCACTTACCCAGACAGGACAGTGCATACCATAACCTTTGATATTGTATGATGACAATGATTTTAAAAAGCATATGCTGGCATAAATCCCCTCCATCCCATCTCATGGTTTTTATGCCTGTGGTAATGAACACTGATAATTGTGAATGCCCTAAGCTACCTAAGAATGTTATGCAAACAAAAACGAAATACATAATTTTCAACTCTAATGCCACAAATTTGTTAAAAACAAGAATTCCGCTGAATTAATTGACTCGTCTACCATAAAATCTTTCATTGCACTGCGATGAACATATATAGGTGCAACTATGAACCAAGTTTCTTTGACCTACAACTTATAATTTATGAGAAACTGATCTGAACGCGAAACCTTAACGCTAAACTTTAATGCAAAAGTTGACACTCCTAACACCATCTAAAAGGCAAGACAAAAAGAAAAACAAATATAGTTAAATTTTTAGCCTTTATGTAACGTGTATTACAGCAAATTGAGAAATATTTGAACTATTGAGCTTTCTGTAGATACTATTTGATTATAACAGTGGGTACCTATTGTGGTCTTTAAAGGATAATTGGATACTGATTGGGAAAAAAATAATATATTTATTAAAACATCAAAGATATACATCAATTATTAATTGGTTATACTATCACAAACCCATTTGATGCAGACATTACAAGGAATACTTTATGACACTGTGTCAGTTGTGTGTGTAACACATACCACAGGCCTTTGATATAGCAGTCGAAGTGCACTGGCTGGAGCAAGAAATACTAGTTTTAGAGAGGAAACCTGCTACATTTTTCCATTAATAGCAAAGGATCTTTTATATGCACCATCCCATAGACAGGATAACACATACCACGGCTTTTGATATACCAGTCATGGTGTACTGGATGAAGGAAAAAATACTATAAAACAAGTTCTATTGCTGAAATACAACGTACATTCGACTTCCTGGACTACAACATAAATGACATTGTATAGGATGAGTCTTGTGTGTTATCTTACCACAAAACTAGGTCTGCAGGTCAAATTGGTAATCTCATTAATACATTGTTTTCACGAGTTCACGTGCACTTTTACGATATAGTCATTGTACATGTACATGACAAAGTATTATATGCTGTATCTTAAAATCAAATTCAGTGTTCTTAAGCATATTTTATGTAATATATATGTCAAGTATCTATGATAAGACCACATATAGAGGAAATAAAGCATATTTTATGTAATATATATGTCAAGTATCTATGATAAGACCACATATAGAGGAAATAAAGCATATTTTATGTAATATATATGTCAAGTATCTATGATAAGACCACAGCGAGAGGAAATAAAGCAAAAGCACAAGCAATGCAGTTAAGGTAGTACTAAACCAAATAACTTCCGGCTGGGTCAAAGTTCAAGGTGCACCGAACTTTTGATAGAGAAGTGAACACCACAAGTCCTGTGATTGGTTATAAATGTGAGTGTGTTGGTTGTAAAAAATAATAGTTTCATCTGGGTAAAAAAAATGTGCAATTTTATTTCATCTAGTACCAATGTGTCAAGTAGCCTTGTGCTTGAAACATGTATGGGGTACCTGTAAAAAAAAGTACTCGAATTTTGTGCGAAACTAGGATAGTCATAGACGCTACCCGTTATCTCAGAAACGAGCAGCTTGACCCCCATTTTTTTCTGATTCACTTTAAGTGTAAGGGGTGGTAGTATTTATATCCGTGGCGTTTATGTCGGTTGATACGTTGCAGGTAGGAGTTTTAGCCACATATGTTACTATTGTCGTCTATGGGATTTGATTTGGTAGTATACACCCTTAACCCCCCCCCCCCCCCCCCCCCAAAAAAAAAACACCTATATAATATGTGAACTTGGTCATAAATTTGCAGCTAACTATTTTCTCCAAGTAGATAAAATTGTCTTTTAACACTTTCTCTACATGAATGATTGAAACAGCCACGGTGTAATTAAAGGTTTAAGAAACTGTATGACTTTCTAAAGATAACAGAACAACCATTCTGAGAGTACTGCTAAAGCAATACATGTCCCCTACCAGGCCCAACAAATTTTCATATCTCCTAAATTCAAGGACCATAACTCTGTCAAAAATGGGTAAATCACCATGAAAGTCATACTTGATCTGTAACAGAACATGATAAAGCAATATACCAAATGCCAGGTCAATATCCTGAGGCACTGAAGAAAAGAAGTCTGAAAAACTAATTTTCTATATCCCCTAAGTTCAAGGGTCATAACTGTCAAAAATTCGTAAATTGACGTGAGAGTCAAACGTGATTTATAACAGTACATGATAAAGCTACATGTATAAACAAAATATCTCAAGGCATTGTGAAAAAAGTGTTTGGAAAACTATACATGGGACAGACAGACAGACAGAAGGATGGAAATGAAACCTATAGTCTCTACTCCTCCAGTTGGAGGCTAATAATTATACATCTGTGGTGTGCACAGCCAAAGTATGATTAGGTTATGAAACACATGCACATCTTTCTGAAGATAATACCATAATGTAAGCCAGTGGTCTGTTTACACAGATATTGACTGCTTGGCGCCACATTTTCTACACGTCATATAGCGGATGTGGACTGTGGCCTTTTGGGATCAATTAATTGGATAATAAGATCTACAAGCTTACCCTAAATTTATTGGGAGTCACCCTATTAGAAAGTGTGCCAAGCTAATAAAATTATCATTCATACTGCTATAGATGTCATGTATCTAAACAACAGGGTATTTATAGACAATCTTTTTCAGGCCGATTCATTTTGTATGGCAAGTAGAGAAAATATTCATGTTAATATTTATCAAAGATTTATGCACTCAATCATGGATGGAGTAGGCTACATGGGATGTAGCTCAGTGACAGAACAGATTGCTAAGGTGGAATGGAAGGGCCACATGATTTCCCCATTCCAACCAGTGCAGTGCTTCAAACCTGGGGCCTAATTTAATAAACGTTCACAATTTACTATCTCAGAGTGCAATGCATACAGACTTGTAAAGATGATGCAATATTGCTTGAGACAGCCTAAGAGAGATTTGTGAATTAGGCCCCGGGTGTATTAAAAGCTTGTTTGTGTTAACATGCATTAAAAAAATATATTTCTAGTTGCTATTAAAGGGACTATCCTAAGTTTTCAGCCATTGTAAGAAATGTTTTATTTAACGACGCACTCAACACATTTTATTTATGGTTATATGGCGTCAGACATATGGTTAAGGACCACACAGATATTGAGAGTGGAAACCCACTGTCGCCACTTCATGGGCTACTCTTTTCGATTAGCAGCAAGGGATCTTTTATATGCACTACCCCATAGACAGGATAGCACATACCACGGCCTTTGATGTACCAGTCGTGGTGCACTGGCTGGAGCGAGAAATAGCCCAATGAGCCCACTGACAGGGATCGATCCCAAGTGTCAGAACAGATGCCTAAGGATGGGCCACATGATTTCCCCATTCCATATATATTGGGAATTTTTAGTCCAGAAAGTGGGAATTTTCAGTGCCACCATCTTTTGGGAAGGAGCCTATGTTCGAACCCACAGAAGGAAGGAAGGAAATGTTTTATTTAACGATGCACTCAACACATTTTATTTATGGTTATATGGCATAAGACATATGGTTAAGGACCACACAGATATACAGCTAGAAAACCCGCTGTCGCCACTTCATGGGCTACTATTTTCGATTAGCAGCAAGGGATCTTTTATATGCACTATCCCACAGACAGAATGCCTGGATATTAAACCAATATTTCTATTCTTTATAGGCAAACATAGGAACACAAAAGTAAACAATAATAAATCAAAACAAAAATGATAATAAAAGACAGAATAAATATGGTGACACATTTGTTCTAGTGAGATATGAGATTAGCGAATCTGCTTGTAACACAAACACACCAGCAGATTCAGCAATGTGCTGGGGTTATACGCTAAACAAACATTCCTTTCTATCCAATTACATGAACCAATTTTATACCAACACGGAGCATCAGTGTAATGTTCCGTAGGTCATTACTGTATTGATACATGTGCACTATGACGACCCTGGTTTTACACTGATTTTCAGATTGTTTCTGTTTTAATTACTCAAGTGATTTGTTACTCCTGCCACAAGATGTTAGTCTCAGACAGATTGACCACAGTTGCCAGTACCACATCAGACTGGAAGTGAATGACTAAGTGAATTTATAATCATAATGGTGGTACTGACCGGCCTCAGTGGTGTAGTGGTTAAGCCATCAGGACTTAAGGTTTGTAGGTACTGGGTTCGTTTCCCCTCAGTGGTGTAGTGGTTAAGTCATCAGAACTTCAGGTTTGTAGGTACTGGGTTCGTTTCCCCTCAGTGGTGTAGTGGTTAAGTCATCAGAACTTCAGGTTTGTAGGTACTGGGTTCGTTTCCCCTCAGTGGTGTAGTGGTTAAGTCATCAGAACTTCAGGTTTGTAGGTACTGGGTTCGTTTCCCCTCAGTGGTGTAGTGGGTAAGTCATCAGAACTTCAGGTTTGTAGGTACTGGGTTCGTTTCCCCTCAGTGGTGTAGTGGTTAAGTCATCAGAACTTCAGGTTTGTAGGTACTGGGTTCGTTTCCCCTCAGTGGTGTAGTGGTTAAGCCATCAGCACTTCAGCTTTGTATAGGTACTGGGTTCATTTCCCCTCAGTGGTGTAGTGGTTAAGTCATCAGAACTTCAGGTTTGTAGGTACTGGGTTCGTTTCCCCTCAGTGGTGTAGTGGTTAAGCCATCAGCACTTCAGCTTTGTATAGGTACTGGGTTCGTTTCCCCTCAGTGGTGTAGTGGTTAAGCCATCAGCACTTCAGCTTTGTATAGGTACTGGGTTCGTTTCCCCTCAGTGGTGTAGTGGTTAAGCCAACAGCACTATAGGTACTGGGTTCGTTTCCCCTCAGTGGTGTAGTGGTTAAGTCATCAGAACTTCAGGTTTGTAGGTACTGGGTTCGTTTCCCCTCAGTGGTGTAGTGGTTAAGCCATCAGCACTTCAGCTTTGTATAGGTACTGGGTTCGTTTCCCCTCAGTGGTGTAGTGGTTAAGTCATCAGAACTTCAGGTTTGTAGGTACTGGGTTCGTTTCCCCTCAGTGGTGTAGTGGTTAAGTCATCAGAACTTCAGGTTTGTAGGTACTGGGTTCGTTTCCCCTCAGTGGTGTAGTGGTTAAGTCATCAGCACTTCAGCTTTGTATAGGTACTGGGTTCATTTCCCCTCAGTGGTGTAGTGGTTAAGTCATCAGCACTTCAGCTTTGTATAGGTACTGGGTTCGTTTCCCCTCAGTGGTGTAGTGGTTAAGTCATCAGCACTTCAGGTTTGTATAGGTACAGAGTTTGCATCTTGGTACTGGTTTCCACCCAGAGTGAGTTTAATGGATGAATGAGTAGGTAGGTGTAAGACCACTATACCAACTTCTATCTTACTAACCACTAACTCACTGTCCTGGGCATATAGCTGATGTGTGTGTGCCAAGGACAGTGTACTTGAACCGAAAATTAATATAAGCACACAAAAAAACAATGAATGTATGAATGTTACCTACTTGGAAACTGGATACTGGATAGTTATATCAGGGCTCGAAACGGCCTGTTTTTGGCGACCAATGTCCCATTTGGGCAACTTAAATATTACAAAACAATGGCGTCAGTCACCCAAATAATATTATTTGGGCAATCTTCTTTAGAGCTATAACATATGAGCTACTATTAATATTTGTATTGCATATATTTATTTATTCCACATTAAAATCTTGCTCGTGGTTCATGGTTCGCTTACCTTAATTTGCCAACATCCATTATTTTTTGGGCCACCATATGTTTTGGCTTGTTTCGAGCCCTGTATATATATATGTATAACAGAACAATATACTGAACTGAGCTCAGTCTCCCCCTCACTCCCCTGAGAGTAATTTTTAGCTCCACTTAGCATGTGAATTAAAAAAAAAATAGTACTACAAAGGACTAAATATTAGCATTCAAATAGGTAATATCTTAATTACATTTGTAGGTCATTTTTTTTTCATGTGAATTAAAACTTTGTGTAGAATATAGCATTTGTAAACCTTATTTAGAAATATGGATTTTCCTTCTCTTTTCTCTCTCTAGCTATTTTTTTATTTTTTTATTATTCTTTTTTTATTTATTTCTGCTCCAATTTAATTTGAGATGGATCCATTTTAATTTTTAATTAATGATATAATAAGTAAACTACACAGTATATGGATCCATGTGTTTGTATTAACTATTGAAAATTGATATTGATATTTATATATATACATGTACATCATTACATGTATATATACTGGCATCCAAAAGAAACTTTACATATATAAAATTTTAATAATTTGATCAATATTGTTGCTAATTGAAAAGAACCAAGTTAGAAAGCACATTACAAACACTTTTCATTTATCACATTTTTATTTCAACTTATTTTCGTACTTATATCCAATTAAGGTTCAAGCACACTGTCCTGGGCACACACCTCAACTATCTGGGCTGCCTTTCCGGGACAGTGGGTTAGTTGTTAGTTGTTAGTGAGAGAGAAGAGGGTGTAGTGGTTTTACACCTATCCACCGAGTCATTAAAACTCGCTCTGGGTGGGAGCCAGTACCAGGTTGTGAACCCAGTATCTACCAGCCTTATGTCTGATGGCTTAACCACGACACCACCGAGACCAGTCATGTGATGATTCGAGGTAGAACTCCGTGATAGTTTCATATCCCACCATACAGTTTGCTGGTTTTCTATAATACAGCCCTCTACATTGCGACCAATTTTGTTGCATATGCAACCATGTTTTTCATTTAGCAACTAAAACATTTCATAGTATCTATATAAAAATACAAGTAGGTGCCATCTGGCTCCTAGGTGGAAAACTTAACGTAAAGGGCTGTAATACAATTTCAAGCCTTGTAAAGTTTCCTTTGGACGTCAATATATACATTTGTACACCGTATCTATTATGTAAGGTAACAATTTCAGGACCATACCCTGACATTATCAACAGAAAGAATTCCGTGGCAATGTTTTTTATTGTATTTATTTAAAACACTGAAACTCTCTTCATGGTATCATAGCACTGTATCAAGAAAAAACAAAGCAATAAGATCAATTGTTCTGTCCTCCCTACAGATTCAGGACGGAGTCTGACCACACAGGACTTGAACTCAACCAGGATGTGTGGATATCCCATATGACTTGAGATCATGTCCGACTGATGTATTGGATGCAACTAATAGCATCAGCAACATCACCAACTGACTTCAATCAATTTAAGAGAAGCAGACCTTCACAGCACTAAACAAGGAAAGTCGACACATTGGTACATTTATCAGATTAATTAATGTTTACTTCCAAAACTAATTTATTAAATAAATTTTTGTTGAAGAGTAAAAATGTTCACTGTAATCAATTTTAATGACAGAAAGGGAATTAGTTTGTAACATGTATCCTGTGGTTTTATCACCTTAACAAACAAAATTTAATTTGCTAAAACACACACACACACATATATATATAATTAATTAAATATACCAACACCCAACAGCCAATGTGTATTTTTGTGCTGGGGTGTTGTTAAACATTCATTCATTAATTAAATATACAAAATTATAATTAATTATACAATGAAACTCTTCTAAACTGGACACTTAAGGGAACAAGTAAAAAGTCTGTTTTTAGTAGGTATCCAATTTAGAAAGGTTCTGTTCTGTACTGATATTTAAAAAGGGATCATGAAAAATGTCCAGTTTTGAGAGAATTCAGGTTTACAGATGGTCCGGGTTTTGAGGGGTTTCACTGAATATACAAAAAATGTGTTTAAATAATTATTCCTATTATATAAAGATGAGTATGTCAGTGTCACCGGACAGACTATTGCAAATACCAGCTTTAAAGGCGTGACCAGGAAAGGAATGCTTATAAGCACACCCTTAGAATGTTTTATTCAGCAGCTGCTGGTATGTGTGTAATATATTGTAATTACAACACTTGAAAAAACATCACAAGAATTCAACAGAATTAAATGTCTCATCCACCATAAACTTATTCGATGTTGCTGACAGTTGCACACATAAATGTTCATCTACTGCCTGTTAAAATAAAATAAAATTAAAAAAAAAAAAAAAAAAAAAAAAAAAAAAAAAAAAAGTAAAATAAATAAATAAATAAAATAAAATAAAATAAATAACTTCAAAAAACATTAATTTTAATAAGTTTGATTAACTGTTTTCACATGCATTGTGATAAACTTCCATAGGTACAACTGTAAACCACGTTTCATTGATGTGTGACTTATAGCTTGTGAGAAATGAAGCTAAACATCAAACGTTAACATTGAGCTAAATGCCAAACTGACCCTGATGCCATTGGAAAAGTAATAGCTATATCTTGTATGTTTTACTTCATAATGGCTACACCAAAATTGCCACCCACACGTCTAAACCACTGTTTTTTTTATAAACAGTAGGATTATTTGTATATACATTCTCACAAACAAAACAGCACATACCACAGCCTTTGAATTGCCAATCACAGGGCTCTGGTTGGAACATAAAATAACCCTTCAATTTTAAAGAGAATCGATCCTACACCATAGACCAACGAGTTATATCCACTCCCTGTGGGATAGGATTCAGAGGTGTCCATTGTTTACAGGTCAAAAGTTCAGCATGTTTGGAATTTAAGGACAAGTTTAAGCTTTACCCATTTAGTATGTACATACAGATAACTATCTACAGATACAGACAAAAATAAAACTGTACCGTAAAGTATTTAGATCCACAGCAAGCTCTCAAGTTTCTTAAAATACTAATTCAAAATCTTGTATTGATAATCTTCTGGCCATTTGTAAGGTTAAAAGGAAGGAAGGCAATGTTTTAGTTAACGATGTACTCAACACATTTTATTTACGGTTATATGGCGTCGGACATATGGTTAAGGACCACACAGATATTGAGAGAGGAAACCCGATGTTGCCACTTCATGGGCTACTCTTTTCAATTAGCAGGAAGGGATCTTTTATATGCACAATCCCACAAACAGGATAGTACATACCACAGCCTTTGTTACACCAGTTGTGGTGCACTGGCTGGAAGGAGAAATACCCCAATGGGCCCACTGATGGGAATCGATCCTAGATTGACCGTGCATCAGGTTGTAAGGTTACAAGGCAAGTGGTCATAATGCACAGGCAGGGCAGGGCAGGGCAGGGCAGGGCAGGGCAGGGCAGGGCAGGGCAGGGCAGGGCAGGGTAAAATAGGTATATGTATATAAATGAATATATAAACATCGACACTAATATAAATTCTATGTAGAATGTGTCATTGAATTTTTATTTAAATCTTCTTTCTGTGCTGATAGTTCACTATGTAAGATCATTTTATAGAAAGCTTACTATCCATCTTATCAACTGAATATGATTTCTGTGATAATTTTTTCGTCTTTTTTTTAGCTACAATATGTACTAATCCTTAATTTTAATTTTCTTTTTTTTCATTCCACAATATCAAAAATTATTTTTATTATTTTTTTAAATCATTTTAATTATGCCATAAAGCATCCCTACCAGCCCCTGCAGGAATACACTATTATTAGCGGAAATTAAAACTACAAGCCAGCGTGTCCAATTATACATTGACATTCCTGGACAGATATATGATGGGGATCATGCACTGCAGAGTGATGACCAACTCTGAGCTGTCTTACCATGTAGGTCACACTGTGGCCAGATTGATTTACTGGTGTGTCCAACAGGCAGGACATTAATTTAGTGATCATGAATATGTGGTAACTGAAAAGCTCCAATAAACCTTGTATTAAAGATACACTTTAGTCTGTAGTGTTTACGTGTATCTAGGGCAGAGCAGGGCAGAGCAGGGCAGAGCAGGGCTAAGCCTGTATAAGTTAATGATACCATATAACATTGTTTAATTAGCAAAGTACTAACAAAGATAAATGTATATTACTTAAATTAAGACTCTGAAGAACGAAACCCACTATCACAACATACACAATTCTTTTTATTAGCAGCCAGAAATTATTTATATTTCTTTACACACCCGTTGGTGAGAACATCAGTGGTGTAGAAAGTAGTGTGTGTGTGTGTGTGTGTGTGTGTGTGTGTGTGTGTGTGTGTGTGTGTGTGTGTGTGTGTGAGTGTGTGTGTGTGTGTGTGTGTGTCAACACCCACTTTGTAGAAGCAGTGATGATTTTTATATAATTATATGTGTGTATGTGTGTGCGTGTGTGCGTATAATACACATGTACATGTGTTAACAATTTCAAGACATACAACTGGCTGCTCTAGGTCACCAATGTCATACATCCAATAAAAAAACAGCACAATCAAAATTGATTACACTGTGACATAGTTAATCTGTTAATAATTTCTCTGTGATGCGTAAGTGCAAGGGCTGTAAATAACTTTTAGTACAATTTTTTTTTTTAATTTGCTTAAAACCTGGATTTTGAGGATATTTAAGAAACAGAATAATACATTTGTGTCCGTTAAGATTCCATTTATCTTAAGATACATTTTAAAACAACTCGTAAGATAAATGGTATCCAACGTCCACTCAGGGAGATTATTCTCTGTGAAACCTATAGTCCCCTATGGTTGGACTGGAAGGGGTCTAATAAGGGATCACACCAACACTAACAGCATAGAGTGACTACAACCAAAAGCCTCCTCCAGTGTGTCAGGACATTAACTATCTTAATGACAGTTAATGCCACATAACATCTTTGTACTTCATACAAATACATTGGGCTGTTTCTCGTTCCAGCCAGTGCACCACGACTGGTATATCAAAGGTCATGGTATGTGCTATCCTGTCTATGAAATGATGCATATAAAAGATCCCTTGCTACTAATCGAAAAATGTATGATTGTGTCAAAATGACCATATGTTTGACATCCAATAGCCGATGATTAATAAATCAATGTGTTCTAGTGGTGTCGTTAAACAAAAACTTTAAAACAAATATTACAACACTGACTGAAATTTGGAAAACAATACCATGTGTTCTGTTATTTCTTTCTCTCATCATGTTATGGCCTTTAATGTACCAAACATCGACAACTGATTGGGTGGGACAGGGTAAATAAACATCCATGAGTTTATCAAGGGCAATCAATCATACAAATCAATGACACTTCAAGCGAGCACTCTAACATTCTGTGACATCATGCCTCCTAATTACTATACATTTTTATTCATTTCAACTTGTTTTCGTGCTTATATCCAATTAAGGTTCAAGCACGTTGTCCTGGGCACACACCTCCGCTATCTGGGCTGTATATCCAGGACAGTGGGTTAGTTGGTTCAGTGGTGGGAATTCGTGAACTGTAAAAAAAGAAGAAATCTAGAGGGGTCCAGGGTGGTGAACTGTAAAAAAGAAGAAATCTTGAGGGATCCGGGAGGCAAGGACGATTAAAATGTGAGGAAACGCAATGTTCCATGAGAGGAAAAACACGGATCCGAAGAGAATTCCCACCCCTGTTGGTTAGTGGTAAATGAGAAAGGAGAGGGGCCTTACACCTAACCATTGAGCCCTTAAGAACTCACTCTGGGTGGGAGCCGGTACCAGGCTGCGAACCCTGTACCTACCAGCATGTAGTCCGATGGCTTAACCACTGTGCCACCGAGGCTGGTAATTACTATACAGACCAAATGAAACCTTCATATAGTAATACTATAAAAGACACCATTGTACAAGTGAAGATCTCTGAATTACTTTCCAATCCACCATTAGAGTACAAGATTTTTATCATCAAGTCATGTCAGTCAATCAGAATGCTTCATATATTGCCTTATACCGTTGACAATTTAGTGCAATGACATTACTGTGCCTACTAATCACAGCAGATCTAGCATTAATATCCCCAAAATTAATGATGGGATTATTTACTACCTACTAATTCAAACTGACACTCATTATTAGTATAACAGTGCCATAATTCTAAACAAGACACTTAAAAAGGCAGCATTCGAAATAAGCACTTGTATACATACATATATACATGTATGTCTTGACAGTGAAAATCTGCCGAGACAAGCAAAATACATCTCAGTTGTTATCCGGTGAATAAGTAAAAGCTTATAATACAGTTTAATTTTGAGCAAACTTAAATTATTGCCCTTTACACTAGAATAAAACAAACCACTTGTTTGGACTAATAAAAATACTGATAGCCATGTAGATTTACAGATGCACTTGTTCTGGGTGGTGAACAATTCTGCGATCCAAGTACCGGCTCCCACCCAGAGCAGGTTTAATAACTCAGTGGGTAGGTGTAAGACCACAATTCCAATTTCTCTCTCACCAACAACTAACAACTAACCACTAACAACTAACCAAATACCAAATGACTTGGATAGACAAAATACATTGGCCCACGACAGCATGCCTGAACTTTAACTGGATATAAGCACAAATATAACTAAAAATTAATGAAGGAGTATACAAACACTTGTCTAAACTCAAATATTAGGAACAATGGCTTTTGAGATTAACCACAGGTCAGGTTTTAACAACTGTACATGAACATTATCAGTTTGAAATGAAGTGTCCAAACTGAGTCTCACTGCCAAGAAAAAGGCAGTTTGCCCACGTAAACACCAAACATTTAAAGTGGTTAGTTTGGATCAATGGCAAACTTTGTACAACACAATTATGTTGGTCTTCAAACATGTCTATTCAGGAGGATATAGGAAGAGATAGTCTAGATGTATTAGACATGTGCATACAGCTAATATGGAAGATAATTCCATAGGCAATTCCTTGGTAACTGATGTTACATATTTAAATTTTAAATTCACAGTCAATTCACAGTCACTAAAGTGCTCTTCAGAAAAGACTGATAAAATTTTATGTCAGCATTAAGTAGTTTATAACCATATGATGTGACATCAACCTAACAGCAAGAAAAACTGAGATTCAATAGTGACTTGAAAAATTAGTTTGTTTTATTTAACAATACCACTAGAGCACTTTGATTAATTCATCTTCAGTTACTGAATGCATTTGTTTAGGATACATTGCTACATGTTATGATACCTGTTACTTTGCTTGAACTATTATTTTAAGTAAATGGCACAATATCCCATCTCACTATACTTTTAAAGAAAAATGCAGAAACTATCTACTGGCCTTAATTAATGAAAGATTTGAAAAAGCATTTCAATATTTTATATAATTTTTTAATAAAGGTGAGCTATTTCCTAAATTGGACTATATTAAGGTGCTACAACAGACCCATAGGATTGATATCTAGCATGGTGGTGGGTGGGGGAACAATCTATAGTGGAGGAGGTGGGGAACAATCTCAAGTTCAGGGGTAACAAGCCATATTTTTATCTTTATGTAAAAAAGAACAAAAAACATACATTTTCGTCCTGAAGTGGGGGCATAGGCTCCTTCAGCCCACCAGGGCTAGCTCTGGCACTCGCCAAATTCACCAATTGTGAATTTCAAAACCAATTGGCAAATTTTATTTTGATTTGGCAAAATAATTTTATGAAATAATTGATATTTTGTTAGAAAAATATCTGGGTTTGTGCAATTTTTGAAAATTTGGCGAAATTTTTTTACGAAATAATTGATATTTTGTTAGAAAAATATCTGGGTTTGTGCAATTTTTGAAGTTTAACAGATAATTTGGCGAAAAAAATTTATGAAATAATTGATATTTTGTTAGAAAAATATCTGGGTTTGTGCAATTTTTGAAGTTTAACAGATAATTTGGCGAAATTTTCTGCTGACCCAGAGCTAGCCCTGCCACACCCCAGTTCCTACAGGCTTGTACAAAACGTAACGACATGCGGAAACGGTGGCGTGGTGCCTTAAAAAGGCCTATTACAAGAGGTCACATGCCAGACATTTTATTTACTGATTAGATATTAATAAGTAATGGAAGTGATTAGCAGGGATTCACACCGTTAGACTTGTAGCTGCATAAAGCACATGGTCTGAGCTGTTCTGATTGCAGTCTAAATGCAGGTCCGGCTATTTCTGTGATTACAGTAATTCAGTTAAAAGACCTTCATAGCCCAACTATCAGTTCCAAACACTGCCATTCTGGTTGATAACATGGATAACATTTAGCATGTGTTCTAAAGGTGGGGAAAAAATGGTTGCTTGTTTGATTGAGAGTCTTAATTGTCATTACCAGGCACTCAAAGGTTCCGGGAGGCCAGGCCACTTCCTGCTTACCGTATATCATATCACAAAACTTAACAAATTTATGTGCAAATCTTTAAAGTGGCAGATCCTAGTTTTTAAATACTATGGCATATTTTTCACTATTAGATCCAGGATTTTTTTTTAATAAATGAAATCAGACATTACTTAGATTTTATTATTTAGATTATCCATTTTCATTAATGTGAAGTGTTTTAATCATCCTAGTGTTTCTAATACATGTACCACAAATTGTATTTTTTCATATTTTTTAAAATGCACGTAACATTTGAGCAGTAACACTAACAGTTTGTGGATAAGGTCCTGGAGCCCAATTCACTAAACTCTCACAACTTTGCGATCTCGCAGTGCAGTGCTAAAAGACTTGCAAAGAGGACTCTTTGTTGTCTAGCAGAGCCTCAGAGAGCTTTGTGAATTAGGCCCCAGTCTATTTTTTAAAGGTATTTCCTCATTTCAACATCACAGACTCTTGTTTAGATCTATTGTAACTTTATCCGGATGTGTTACATGTTTGTAGATTAATCAAACTTTGTGTCCATTGTGGGTTGAAATGAGGATCTGTGACTTTAAATCGTGTGTGGGATTACAAGACAACAATTTTGTTGTTGAAAAAAATGTGAACCTACAGAAGCAAAAGTTTGTTTTTTTATATATATGGACCTAACATGGCATATCTACACCTATCATGTTAAAGCTATTTTTAAGCACATTCCCAGCATTTTCAGGCATCATATTTCTCAACTATAACCCTGCTATTACATTACCTACTCTAGACCATACATACAGGTACACATACAGTATCCTGTTACTCACTGATAAGCAAACACATGTGCTCACTCAACCATGTTTATAGTAAATATGCCGTGTTTGATGTTTGCCTAAAATGACACTCAGATGATTTGTTCAATCATAGTTTCCAAATTTTAAGAAAAATCAACAAAGTGGTATCTTTTTAAGAGAAATATGTTAAACCCTGGCCATCACAAGAAAGCATTGTAACATATTTTCTTTTAAATACAATATGAACAAGTGTTTCCATCCATCCATCCATCCATCTAAAATCCATCCATCTAAAATCCACTCACCAATCCACCCACTCAACCAGAACCATATTCCATCCATCCACTCACCAACCCATCAACTCCAGTAGAACCCAAAACCCACCACCTACCCTAGATACTGGTATAAAATTAGAAAATTTGTTTCAATTCTGCAGTGGAGGAGATGACTCAGGTTGTATAGCATAGTTGTTATGCTAGTACTAGGTAAGTAAGAATAAGACTAATTCATAATTCTGAAATTCTCCTTACCTTTTTTGAGCAGCATAGGTGATATGTATCTGGATACAGCCTGCAGTAGTGAAGTCTAAAAAAACACACAAAAAAGAAGCATTAAAAATGTGACAATAGAGGTGATATTATTAATTAATTTTCATTGCCTGTCTCTTAACAACACGGATGGGAAATCCAGTCTGATCAGGTCATTTGCCATTGAATTCAATGTCAGCTGGAGATAAATATTTCACTACTTTTGTTCTCCAACTATACGCACGATACGGAAGAGTAACATTTCTGAAAACACTTGTAGTATGAAAATTGAACAAACAGTTAAAGCACTCTTGTCGTTACAGTGGTAATCCACGATTGGTTATGTCAGTAGACATAACACTGGACAGAAACAATGAACTTTGAAACAAACAAAAATAGAACAAGAGACATCACAAACATGCAACAATGAGATAAAAACATAAATTTTTTGTTAGGATATCACAAACATACGCTGATGGAAAGAAATAATGGAACACATGGGATTTCTGAACAAATTTAAATCACTATTAAGAGTGCATGTAATTACATGTATGTCTGTATAAATTCAGGGCTCGACCTTAGCAGTAGCCCGGGTTGTTCTGGCTACCAATTTGTTGCCTGGGTTACCAGATGTCTAAACCTAGTAGTCCACCAGTCTACTAGATTTTTTTTGCAAATCCAGTTGCTCCACAATCAACAAGACACTTTTAAAACACTTAAAACCCCCACCTAACACAAAAGGTTTAAATAAAAATAAAGTATTTAGTTTTTTTAATTTATTAAAATTATGGGGCTACCAATTCTTACTGAGGGCTACCAGATTTTATAACCTGGTAGACCGGTGGGCTACCGCTGAAAAAAGTTACGATCAAGGCCTAAAATTGATATCCAGTAGCCGATGATTAATAATTCAATGTGCACTAGTGGTGTCGTTAAACAAAACAAACTTTACTGAGATATTCTGATGGAAAGAAATAATGGAACATATGGGATTTTAGATCAAATTTAAATCACTAGAGTAGTTATGTCTGTATAAAATACAGAGATATTCTAATGGAAAGATATGGAACACATGGGATTTTAGATCAAATTTAAATCACTATAGAGTAGTTATACCTGTGTAAAACACAGAGATATTCTGATTGAAAGAAATAATGGAACACATATGTAGTAACAGCAAATATTGACTGGAACCAAAACCCTCATCCACAGTATTAGGAAGTAAACTGTGTTACTAGTAGCCAAAAGCACAGTGTTGACATTCAGTCCCATATTACAGTTTTGCATTTTATACAGACATATATAACTATACTCCAGTGGTGAATTAAATTTGGTCTTAAATACCACGTGTTTCTTTATATCAGACGTTAATCATGTTACTGGTAGCTAAAAGCACAATGCTGACATTCAATCACACATTACATCTCTGTATAAATTTAATATAGACATATCTACTCCAATGGTGAATTAAATCTGGTCTAAAATACCATGTGTTTCCTTAATTTCTTTCCATCAGTATATAATGTGGGAAAACTGGATTGAATGTTACTGCTGTCGGATTGAATGTCAGCAACACAGTTAACTTCCTGATATTGTTTTGCTTGCAGTTTGCTGCTACCATTTATAAGACATTGGGCCAAATTTACAAAGCCTGTTTATGACTTACACGCGTGTAACTACATACATTTACAATGCTTAAACACCTGCGTTTAGGAAAACCTCATTTAGCCTCGTGATGCATTCACTCTCTGTTGGAGCTTCTATTGTAGTAACCACAGAGGCTGGTCAAAGAAGGAAGGAAATGTTTTATTAAACGACACACTCAACACATTTTATTTACGGTTATACGGCATCAGACATATGGTTAGGACCATACAGAGAGAGGAAACCCGCTGTCGCCACTCCATGAGTTACTCTTTTCGATTAGCAGCAAAGGATCTTTTATATGCACTATCCCACAGACAGGATAGTACCGTACATACCATGGCCTTTGGTACACCAGTTATGGAGCACTGGCTGGAACGAGAACTAGCCACATGGGCCCACCGACGGGAATCGATCTAGGATCGATCGCGTGATCAGGTGAGCACTGTACCACTGAGCTACAAACCCACCCCCCTGCATTTAGGAAAACATCAGTGATTTTACATCTCCTCATTTAGCCTCATGGTGCATTCATTCATTCTCTGTTGGAGCTTCTACTGGAGTAACCACTGAAGCTGGTCAAAGAAACAGAAACAAGTGGGGTGTGTGTGATGAGACTGACCTGAGTCTGCTGGACCAAAATTGTCACCACACATCTAGACAAGTACTCAAATACTCGGGCATGGGCCGAGTCTATCAAGACTTGAGTCCATTCACAGAACTCTGAGTACCCGTACAAGGAAGAACACTATTATTTAAGTATATTTATTTATGTCATTTTGCCACATGCTTGCCGCCGGTTACATTGTATGGCTAGAAGTTTTGGAGGGAAAACAAAAGTCGAACGTGTGGAATGCATTGATGTTCAGCGCTGGTATTAAAATTCCTAATGCTATTTCACTTTATTCCTTAGTCTCATCATCATCTAGTGTAAGTGCCGGGTACTCGGGTCTGGGTCGAGTTTGATCCCCGAGTACTCGAGTCCAATATTTTGGACTCGTGCAGACCCTAACCGACAAAGCATAATTATTCAGTACAATTACATATGAAATGCACTTTCTTGTTTAGAATATCAGTGTTTATATATACAGGGTGTTTCTGATCACCTCAATGTTTCTTGAAGCAGAGACTGAAGTTTACCTCCCAGTAATTTTGACAATATATATTAGGAAGTAAAATTAACTATTAGCTACTACAACAAACATTAGAAATATTTTATTTAACGATGCACTCAACACACTTTATTTACGGTTATATGGCATCTGAACAACAAACATTAGGACCACCAAAAACACACTGAATATACAGACAGTGTTGTTCCAAACAAGGAAACATATTTAACGTGTAATTTTAGTCAGTTAAAAAGGTTCTGTTACACTGAAACATTTTACAATGGCAGCAAAGTGAGGACAGTCTCTTTAACTGATTGGAATGCACTGAAAACCCCATCCTTTCAATATTCCAACACAGGTTCAATGTGAAACTGCACAGAAGAAAAACTCTTCACAGTCTAAAGAGAATTGATGATGGATTTCGTGCCACATTCATGAAACCTAGTTGTTATGTATTTGCCATTGTGTTATTAAGACTACCTTCTTTATTTTTGTATGTAACCTGACCACCATTTTAGAAAAAAGGTTATCAGTAGCTAGTTGAAATAGGCATTTTATTTACTATTTGAATAACTAATTTTGATATAATGAAAAGCAAATGAAGAAAAAATTTGAATTTTTGTTTATATCAAACAAAATGTGAAGAGGAATGACATTGGTTTAAACTACGACTATTTGTTGTGTAACATGGTTGTTTCAACATTTGGTACACACACACACACACACACACACACACACACACACAGAGGCAGAGGAGAGAGAGAGAGAGAGAGAGAGAGAGAGAGACAGAGAGAGAGAGAGAGAGAGAGAGAGAGAGAGACAGAGAGAGAGACAGAGAGAGAGAGAGAGAGAGACAGAGACAGAGACAGAGACAGAGAGAGAGAGAGAGACAGACAGACAGACAGACAGACAGACAGACAGACAGACAGACACACAGAGAGAGAGAGAGAGAGAGAGAGAGAGAGAGAGAGAGAGAGAGAGAGAGAGACAGACAGACAGACAGACAGAC
Source organism: Gigantopelta aegis (assembly GCF_016097555.1). NCBI lineage: Eukaryota > Metazoa > Mollusca > Gastropoda > Neomphalida > Peltospiridae > Gigantopelta > Gigantopelta aegis. Next base: position 53,643,564 of record NC_054706.1, read on the forward strand.
AGACAGACAGACAGACAGACAGACAGACAGACAGAGAGCATTTGTTTTGTTTAACAATAGTTTTTTTTATTTACAAATTATTTACTTTTAATTAGAAGTTCAGCAAACTAATCCTCAATAAGGCAAAACTTTCTAACATTAAATGCCATACTTTATAAACAATAAATTAAAACTAAACTTTAATTGCTCTGAAGAAAATTTTGAAATAAAAATATATGTGCTTGTAAAATTTTCAAATACTATATCAATCACTTTCAATCATTAACAAGAGAATACAAACCAAGATATTACCTGTAAATTACAAAATCTTATCCATCAGTTCCGTGAACTTTTCAAACAACCACACTAAATCCTATCAAGAAATAACATGTGCCTGAAAGCGAAAAACACCAGCCACAGCAGTTTTATCACTGTTTTATCACTGTTTATCAGCCAGTTATACAGCAGCCAGTATATACGCTAGTAGATCCACCGCAGTCCCAGTATCACAACCTTAATAATCCTTGCATCACCACATACATCAGGTGTTCTCCACGCCGGGTCGTAGTAAAACACTCATAGTAACATTATAACAGGTGTGTGACTGGGACAGGGAGGGATCCGCCAGCCAATCAGCATAGATACCATTAATTATTGACGAGAGAAAACAGGCAAAGCACTGAATGCCGTTACTGTGGCGATGACAACATTTGTAAAATTGTAGTTATTGGGACACAAGGCAGCAGCACAAATGAAGCTTGATGCGACACAGAGAGAAAAGAGAGTCACTCGACTGTGAAGCATTGTTCGAGTATTGTCATCTTGGATATACAAGCTCGGTGGACTCGCCACGTGGTAAATGACAAGACAGCCCGTGTCCTCAGATGGGAATAGGCTGCGACAGGAACGATACGTTGGAATCAACAGAAGGCCTGCCTGCGTCCCCAATCAGAAGTTAAATTATTAATTAGCTTATTATACCATCATACAGAAATAACTGAAAATGTTTCGTTTAAAAATATCTGTCTATGAAAGAAGGTAAAAAATTATGACCGTGGAGCAATGCTAATTTTCTTTTCTGTATTGGAAGAGTTTTCTTTTTTTATATATTTATATACTCTTCAAAAAAAGTAAGGGAACTTGAAATATTAATGTTAAAGGAATACTAAAGCAAGGCTTTTGGACTGGTATGCATATTCTACGATACATAATGCACATATCAACAAGTATAATCGTATAGTTAATTAATAAAACAGTTAAATGTGATGGCTATTATATATAACGGGCACATCTATTTTGTACCATCCCAGTGAATACGCCCTCTGGTGAGCTGGTTGTTATGTAATACCTAACGTGTCACATCAGGAATTAGTCTTTGAACTGAAGAAACAAAACATAACTGATTTTTGCGGATGTATTGCAATGTTCTGTAATAATATCCATCCCAGTAACAAAGCATCGTGTATATGTGGTTTATTTTTCAATACAAAATAAACCACCATCGTCAAAGTGTTGAAATAACTGTATTATGTTTTGTATATAAATTAACCCACGTACTGAAATAATAGTCGAAGTGTTTTCTTGGTTAATTGGTCTTTTCTTTCTGTGGCCTATGCCTGTGGTTCTTGATTGGCAGGTGTATATTTAGACGGTCGCCAGACACTGTCTAGACACACTAAAAAGACATGCCTCTTTTATTAAGATCACAGGGTATTATGTGATAACCTCAAATCGTAATGGACTTTACCAGCCGTCCTGCTATATTACTGTAAGTAATTCTGTGAAACCCTTGATTAAGTAGACTTTCCCATCTAAAATCACAAAACTGACCAATTACGTAGTCCCAAAGAAAAGAAAATTATCACTTGGGTATCTTGAGTGGTAGTTTTTGCTCGAACATATCCTACCAATAGGCCTAATAATATGCATTTTTTCTTTGGATTTTTTAAAAGAAAACAATACTATAACTCCATTTCATTATATTGATGCAAATTGAAATATATTTAGTTAAATAGTTTATTATACTATCAAGTCATTTATGTTGTTTTACAAGTCAGGTTGATGAAAGCAAAGTGCCTTGTTGTAAATTAGAGCATTTGTTTACACTGTGAATAATAGAGAAGTTAGACGGAGCTGACATCACTTCGCCCCAAGCTATACCACCAGTCTGTTGACCCCTGCTAACCCCCATTTAGCAGGAATAATCATGTTTTTTTATTAATTCTAAAATTACGCGTTTTTCATTTGTTAAAGTGTCAGTATGTGTTGGTTGTCCGGGTATGCATCTTTCCAACACATAAGGCTCTTGTTGGAGTTCAGTCTACCTTTAATATCAACTATTAGACCTAACATACGTTTTGACCACAGACATCCTACTAAAGAATGTTCAGGTCTGTTTATCAACACACCGAAACACATTCCATAGTTTGCACATACACCACATAGTTTGCACATACACCACGCAGTTGCCCAGTACATGTGCGTGGGGTGTCATTCTCGATTTTGACAATTTCCAGGAAGGTTGATTAATCACTGTGGAACATTATTTCTGTCAATCTTTTTCATTCTGATCATACAGTTGTTATTGTTTTGTTTTTAGTCATTTTTATTGTTTGAATATGCAATTTACTGATTAAAAAACATCCACTTTCAAATTTCACTTCTGATCCCAATCGTCCTTCAAGATCTTTGGTGGTCATAAAACCTACTGTAATACTGAACTACCGGTTGTAATATTTGCCCAATTAATTCCCTATTATCATATAACCATTCCCTACAGCTAATATACCTTACAATTGTGGCAATTGTAAATTCTTATTAGAGTTCCCCTACTTTTTTTGAAGAGTATATAATACAATAAGCTTCATATGAAATATAAAAGACAAACCCCGCCAGCCATAGTATTATAAACATGCAGTCTGACCTGCTTTAAATGGCCACCTCTATTAAACAGTTGCCTGTTTTAAGAGACCAGGGCCCCATTCCACAAAGCAATCTTAGTGCTAAAATCACGTTAGTGCATAAGATAGTTATGCACTAAACGTGATCTTAGTGCTAAGACTGCTTAGTGGAATGGGGCATTGGGTCCGTATCTTAGCGCTACCATATCGTAAAACTGTCATATGCTATTGCATGCATCGTAATGACATCATAACTTACGACAGTTTTACAATATCGTGGCACTAAGATAGCTTTGAAAATCTGTAGCCAGCTTATTATACTCCTAAATTATAGTCCGTCCTATCATTCTGTAAAACTGTTTTTTGTAAATAATTTCAGTTTGGTTTGACATGAGAAGAAAGGTATAGGTGTTTTGGAAATAACACAAATTTACTATTTTTGGGTACAATTTACAAATCTATCGGCTCGGAAATAAATATTTTCTAGTAAATTCCATAGTATGAAAAAAGGCGTTCCCTGTGGGACGAATTATAGATATGATTCTATTTACCAGTATATCAAAAGAAATAATAGCAGTTCTGTACAATGTACAGTTGCATAAAATTACATCACCTTATGAAGGAAGGAATGTTTTATTTAACAATGCACTGAACATAATTTTGTTCATGATTATATGCCATCAGATATATGATTAACAGGGGTGGCAAAATGTCAAAAATAGTGGTACGGCTCGAGGTTGCCAGACTCTCCTTTCAAATTCAAATGTGAAGGAAATTTTCAGACACTACAAATATAACACATACACACAAAAACCCCGTGGTATGGTCATGGTCGTACCGGCCGCACCGTCTGCACAGCCCCTGATTAAGATTCATACATATTAAGAAAGAGGAAACCCTGTGCCCCACTGCATTGACTACTCCTGTGTTGAGTGCATCGTTATATAAAACATTTCTTTCTTTCTTTCTTGGGCTACTCTTTTCAATTAGCAGGAAGGGATCTTTTATATCCACCATCCCACAGACAGGATAGTACATACCGTGGCCTTTGTTCCACTGGTTGGAACAAAACAAATAGGCCAATGCCAATGGGCTCACCGACAGGGATCAATATTAGATCAATAGTGTACCTGGCGAGTGCTTTACAACTTTATGAATGCATCACAATTGATAACAAAACATTTCATTGTAAAACAGTGTACATACGCAGTTATAAACTTGTATTAAGCAGGTACCAAAAAAAAGTTTTCTTTTAAATGTCCTCTTAAGACAGGTCAGGTCAGGTCAGATCAGGTCAGAGTGTTTAACGTGCACATTCAGTGCAAGCAGTTGTAGCGCACACCTGTCCTGGGCACAGGTAGGTGGCTGTTTAATATAGGTACATTTGTATTGCTGATAATATCTTTTATATGAATCAGACAAATCAGATTAATTTCAATAATTAGCAGTCAAAAAACCAAACGGAAGTAGCCACACAGGTAGAATATATTTTTGCTTTGAACTTGACCCATTTGGTTTGAACTTGACCGATTTGGCAGCAAATTTTATTAACATGATGAAATATCGGATTTGTCTCCCTCCATAAAGTTGTATATTTATTGTTATTTGCATTAATTGCTTTAACAAAGGAACTGTGATCCCCGCAGGCAGATTGATACAGCTTATTAGGCCAGTGTGTGTTCTGATGTAAAGATCTCACGCTATTAATATTTCATGAGCTACTACATCGAGATGTCACTTTGTACATTTTGTAAAGTCAGCTGGCTTATACACTGTGTATGTCACAACTGTTGTAACTGTTAAGTGTTAAATATCATGTGTTAGGTGAATAAGCTGATATGTTGTATGTGTTACACAGGGCTCACCCTGGATCAAAAATACCTGTAGCCAAAATATTAGCCAAATGGAATTTTTATTAGCCATATTGAAAATGCTTTAGCCAAAATTGTTTTATGCAGTACTGCATGTATAGAGTATTTATATATGAATATGAAAATGCATTTTTTTCAGCTAATTGTGTACAAACTGGAATAAAACTGAATAACAAAACCGTATTACCTGATCAAAATCAAAGACAGCAATAGGGGTAGTTAATATATTACTTCGATTTTTTAGTGGGGGTGAGGTGATGCATTATCTTCAGTTGGAAGCCAGTGCCCTGTACATCCACCCCCACTTCTAAGGCCTATGACATTAAATTAACAAACATACAGAAATATGGGGGTGGGTGGATATTTATGGAGGTTGTTGTTTCTTTCGTCCTTTTTTTTCCCAAATAAAAATTTGAGAGGGTTTTTTTTAATATATAGATAATTATTTCTTTAAATAGCAATCTTTATGTTAGTTTGAACTGGGTTTTTTTTTTTTTTACTTTTTTTTTTTTTAAGTAACCCATCAATTCCCCCACCCCCAACAATTTCATAATTTGCACCATGTTGTTGCTGTTGATTTCAGCATTGTGTTAAATGCTTGTGATTTTTGCTTGTAAAACACCTAGGCTAAGAATGCCGACTTCACAGTATATTCCATTTATAAAAAAAAGAAAAGAAAAGTTAATAAAATTAAAATATACAGTCTTTTAAAAATCCAGCTTATTAAATGTCACCTCACAGTCTTAAGAATTTATATCTAACATTATCTAACAAATAATATTATTGTAAACTAATTTTATTCAGTGTACGTTTAACTGCAATTTGTATAAATACTGCATGTTCATTTCCCGCAATCGCGATCTGCATGCATGCTCTCGACTATGGGTACGAAATTAACAAAGACAAAGAAATAAACGACACTGCAGTTAGGTATTCATTGATGCGAACAACTTTTGTTTTTTCTACAAAGTTACATCAAGATTTAATCCTGTGTAATTGTATTGTTTAATCTCCGCAACGATTTCTCTTGACAAGCGGGTGTCAGCGGACTGAAGCGTGATGTATATTTGCGCTGAGCTGTTCTCAGTTCAGCCAACGAACGTTCTTCCTAACGTTTGCGAACTATTTGATTGGTGTCCGTCATGTCCATTTGGTTTAACGTGAAGTGCACAAACCAGTCTAGCGAACGTTTTGTTTTCGCTCGGTCTGGCTAAACTCAACCTTGGGATAGACTACATGTCTTTCGGCCCTGAACTGGCATGTGTATTCAAATTGACATGCATTGTCAGTCTGTTTTTATTATTTTGGTTCAAAGACTTTACAAAGTTAAAATAACAAGTTACAGATCTTGCAGACTTTGATTTGATTTCATACATGTTGAATGCATGCCGTTAAAATTAATAACTGTAATTATTAAAATAAGCAAACATCATTAGGCCTACACTGTATTCTGGATGACACCGTTTCTTGCTACTGGTCGCGAGATCGCTGTTACGCTAATTGAATATTTGGTATTATTATTATGTCTGAGGTGTCAGACAGATTATGTAACTGTTTGTTCAGATCAGAAGATATAAAATGGTTTAGCCAAAATTTTAGCCACTTGCAAATTTTATTAGCCTTTTTTTTTTTAAATTAGCCAATGGCTAATTTGGCTACCGACAGCACGAGCCCTGGTTACAACTTTTGTAACTGTTAAGTATTAAGGTGTGGTGCTGTATGTGTCACAAGTGTTCTGTTACAAAAAAAAGTTAAGTGTTAGGTGAATAAGTTGATATGCTATATGTGTTACAACTATTGTAATTATTAAGTGTCAGGTAAATAAGCTGATATGCTGTATGTTTTACAATTGTTGTAACTGTTAAAGGTTAGGTAAGTAAATGTCTGTTTTGTTTAATGACACCACTAGAGCACATTGATTTATTAATCATTGGCTATTGGATGTCAAACATTTGGTAATTTTAGAGAAAAAACCTGCTACATTTTTCCATTAGTAGCAAGGGATCTTTTATATGCACCATCCCATAGACAGGATAGCACATACCATGGTCCTTGATATACCAGTCATGGTGTAGTGGCTCATTTGCTTTTAAGTGCAAGTCAATCAAATATCCCTAAAAAAGAAATTGGGGTTCAAAAATAAAATTTTATCAGCATCAAGCCAACAATTTAGGATTAAAACTAAAGTCGATATACCAGTTGTGGTGCACTGGCTGGAACGAGAAATAGCCCACTGGGTCTACAGACTAGCTGATCATATGCTACATGTATATGTGTTACAACCATTGTAACTGGCCAATGTTAGGTGAGTAAGCTGATATGATGTATGTGTTACAACTGTTGTAACTGGTAATATAGTGGTGTTAGGTGAATATAAGCTCCAACAGCTGAGGTATCTGTTTCTCATTTATACATAAATTGTGATCTGCCCATTTCAGCTATTTATGTATACCGTACAGTCTAAGTTAGGTTCAATTTCCCCCCAACTATTTCTGTTTTTTATTTCCTGCTGTAGAGTAACAATTACCTACAGGTAGGTGTAAAGCAGTAGTGGCCAAAGGCTACAATAGGTAACAGTCATGAGACAGATTCCAGACTGAATACAGAAGATTCCAATGGGTAATTGATCAAAAGCCCCTGCTGTGTATTCTTTTCACAGCAGATAATTTTCCTTCTATTCAAAATTAGGGCAGGATGTAACTCAGTGGTAAACACCAGAGGTGTAATAGGTCTCAGGAATTCAGACAGTTCTTTCAAAAACTGTGGCATGGTCTATGGACCCAGACTGATACATCACTGTCATGTCCAATAGCTTGCAGGATCGATTACCATCTATGAACTTAAGATATATTGCAAAGACTGTGATATGTACTATTTTGTGCCATAGCTGGTAGGATCAATCACCATCTATGGACTTAAGACAGGTATTGCAAAGACTGTGGCATGTACTGTCCTGTACAATAGCTGGTAGGATCAATGTCTGTCTATGGACTTGAGACAACTATCGTAAAGACTGTGGCATGTACTGTCCTGTACAATAGCTGGTAGGATCAATCTGTCTATGGACTTGAGACAACTATCGTAAAGACTGTGGCATGTACTGTCCTGTACAATAGCTGGTAGGATCAATCACCATCTATGGACTTGAGACAACTATCGTAAAGACTGTGGCATGTACTGTCCTGTACAATAGCTGGTAGGATCAATGTCTGTCTATGGACTTGAGACAACTATTGTAAAGACTGTGGCATGTACTGTCCTGTACAATAGCTGGTAGGATCAATGTCTGTCTATGGACTTGAGACAACTATTGTAAAGACTGTGGCATGTACTATCCTGTACAATAGCTGGTAGGATCAATGTCTCTCTATGGACTTGAGACAACTATTGTAAAGACTGCGGCATGTACTGTCCTGTACAATAGCTGGTAGGATCAATCACTGTCTATGGACTTGAGACAACTATTGTAAAGACTGTGGCATGTACTGTCCTGTACAATAGCTGGTAGGATCAATCACTGTCTATGGACTTGAGACAACTATTGTAAAGACTGTGTCATGTACTGTCCTGTACAATAGCTGGTAGGATCAATCTGTCTATGGACTTGAGACAACTACTGTAAAGACTGTGGCATGTACTGTCCTGTACAATAGCTGGTAAGATCAACCTCTGTCCATGGACTTGAGACAACTATTGTAAAGACTGTGGCATGTACTGTCCTGTACAATAGCTGGTAGGATCAATCTGTCTATGGACTTGAGACAACTACTGTAAAGACTGTGGCATGTACTGTCCTGTACAATAGCTGGTAGGATCAATGTCTCTCTATGGACTTGAGACAACTATTGTAAAGACTGTGGAATGTACTGTCCTGTACAACAGCTGGTAGGATCAATCTGTCTATGGAATTGAGACAACTATTGTAAAGACTGTGGCATGTACTGTCCTGTACAATAGCTGATAGGATCAATCTGTCTATGGACTTGAGACAACTACTGTAAAGACTGTGGCATGTATTGTCCTGTACAATAGCTGGTAGGATCAATCTCTGTCTATGGACTTGAGACAACTATTGTAAAGACTGTGGCATGTACTGTCCTGTACAAAAGCTGGTAGGATCAATCTCTGTCCATGGACTTGAGACAACTATTGTAAAGACTGTGGCATGTACTGTCCTGTACAATAGCTGGTAGGACCAATCTGTCTATGGACTTGAGACAACTATTGGAAAGACTGGCATGTACTGTCCTGTGTGATAGGTTGCAAGATTGATCACTCTCTATGGACCAGACTGAAACATCAAAGGTTGTGGCATGTACTGTTCCGTCTATGAAAAAGTACATACAAAAGATCCCTTGCTGCTTTACTGGTAGGAGTTAAAAGTGTGTTTTGTTTAACGACACCACTAGAGCACATTAATTTATTAATCATCAGCTATTGTATGTCAAACATTTGGTAATTTTGACATATAGTCTTAGAGAAGAACCGTGATACATGTTTCCATTAGTAGCAAGGAATTTGTTATCTGCACCATCCCACAGATAGAACAGCACCTTTGATACACTGGCTAGGACGAGAAATAGCCCAATGGGCCCACTGATGGGGATCAATTCTAGACTGACTGCACATCAAGTGAGTGCTTTACCACTGGGTTACATCCCACCCTTCATATTGGTAGGAGTAGTCTATGTGGGTTTCCTTTCTCTTTCTCTCAACCAATTGGCATAATACTTTTATGTTAGACACCACATTGTCATACTTTAAAATTATACTAATTATAATAATGTGCTCTAGTGGTGTCATTAAACAAACAAAAACAACAACAACAACAACAAAAAATGCTGTATGAGGAACGACAGAGGTAATGTTCCCACAAATGGTGCATACCTTAGTTATTAAACAGTATAAACTAGTTTGGCTATATTACAGCTTTTTGATAATTAAATGACATATTACTTACACATTCTTGCAAACTCAATGTCCTTCTGGTCATTCTGTTGTTTATCGTGCTTATCTCAAACTGCATTTTACACTACATATTAAAGGTATGTACCATCCATAAACTAGAAAAAAATATCCATGCATAAAACTTTTGCAGTTTTCATCTATTTGAGTCCATGGTACCACAAGTCATGAAATTTATGGTTATGCATTATTTTCATTGCAGATATGCACTGCTGATACCAACCTTTGTTTGTGAAATTGACATATCGCAAACATGCACTAAGGTACATATCGACCCCCCCCCCCCCCCCCAGTGCAATATTAATCAAGTTTACAATACCTCATGAACCATGGGATCAGTAACTTTAAAAGTGTACAAATATATATAAAATATATATCATAAAGGCTCTGTACTCTACATAGCGCACTGCCTATATAGAATGAAATGCCCCCCCCCCCCCCATCACTTTATACCACTGAAGGCAAATTGCATCATAAAAGTTGCAATATTAATCAAGTTTACTGTACATCACGAACCACAGGATCAGTAACTTTAAAAGTGTACAAATATATATATCATAAAGACCCTGTACTCTACATAGGGCACTGTCTATATATAATTAAATGGGGTTTTTCTCCCCTTCAAGCCACTGAAGGCAAACTGCATCATATATTTTCCAATCAATACAAATGCCAGCAGATCAAACTTAGTGATGTTGAAAATCACACCCGGCCCGACCTACTGGGCACACCGTTAAGAGGGTCAGTCAGAAAGCCTGATCGGGACGTCAAACACGATGACACGCCTTTCACAGCAGACGTCAAACATTGCGAAAGTAAACTCTTATTCCGGGAAGAAGTCTGAAAAGAAATTACAGGGTCTGACGCGGTTCATGTCAGTCTAAATCTCAATGTCTTGTGCTAACAAGTCTGACATTTACTGATTTGGTTACCTTTCAGCAGATGAAAATGTTTCTCCCTCGATGTATACTTAGGAGTTGAAGTTTTAGTTTTGTTGAAGAAAACCACTTGCGAACATTGTTTCATTAATCATTAGGTTTTTGCATGTCAAACATAACTACAGCATATTAAACAGGATTACATTTCTTATCATGTTTATATTCAGAGAGAAATAATTTCCAGTTGTCACGTCTAGGTGCTACATGGTATGTCCCACTTCACTTTGATATTAACCAAGATATTATTAACCATATACGTAATAACTTGTAGTCTTACAGGAATCATGTTACATTTTTACATCAGCAGCAAGGGAAATTTTACATGTTCTTTCCCCACAGACAGGACAGTACATCACATGTATACTTATTCCAAAATACAATGCACTTTCCAATCATGCAAACAGCAAAAAGTATCTTTGTAAATTTATTTACCGTACTTGATATAATATAATACTGTCTAATTAAAACTTCTTTAGGTACTTGTTCTTTTTTTCATAAATATATTTGTTATTGGGTGCCAAACAAATTGTTTTCATTGAGAAAAAATCAGTTGCAAATTAAATTAGTCATTCTTGCCATCATGTTTCATCCTGCGCTTCATAAATGGCATATGTTCATGTAAGTTTAAAGTTTGTTTTGGTTAACGACACCACTAGAGCATATTGATTTATTAATCATCGGCTATTGGATGTCAAACATTTTGTAATTATGACTCCTAGCATCAGAGGAAGCTCTATACGTTTTTCCTAATGCAGCAAGGGATCTTTTATATGCACTTTCCCACAGACAGGAAAGCACATACCACAGCCTTTGTCAAGTTGTGGTGCACTGGTTGGAACGAGAAAAAACCCAATCAGCTGAATGGTCCACCAAGGTGGTTCGATCCTGTGCTGCAAATACCTCAAGCAAATGTTTATGTAAGATGCAGTCACTAATCAGTGGGACGACACAAAATATATTAACTCACCAGTTAACATAGTAAATATGACCAAAGCACTTCAGGTGAGCACACTGCCAACTGAGTTAGATCCTGTCCTTGGCTCAATTAACTACAATGCCAGTGGCATGTTCAGGAGGCCAAACATTAATAAAGTATTTGACTGGTACCATCGTCTTCTATCATTTTACATTCATCCAACATTAGGCACAAAAACCAGTCTAGCAAGCGACTGTGATTGCTTGCCCTTCTGAACATGCCTCAGTGTATTATTGAGAACCGGTCTATCTAATGTACATGGAATAGGAGTTTCTTTTCTTTTCCTTTTTCCTTCTTTTTTTTCCTTTTTTTTTTTTTACAGGATCGATGGGTGTGTAGCCCAAATACATACTTAAAGGGACAAACCCTAGTTTTTAAACACTACAGCACATTTTTCACTATTACGTTGGTTTATGATCACTGAAATCAAACATTACTAATATTTTATTGTTTAGATTATCCATGTCCGAATAACCAAAGTATTTCTGGTCATCCTGGTGTTTCTAATACCACAAAATGCATTTTTCGTATTTTTAAAAACACACGTGCGTCTGAGAATAATGGTTATGGAGTTGTGTTTCAGTTTATTTTTAATGGTATTTCAATGTTAAATAAAGACTCTTGTTTCACTCTGTTGTATCCAAATTTGTTACAGGTCTAGGTGAAAAATATGCCTTAGTGTTTAAAAATTAGGGTAATATGTCCCTTTTAACAAGTTGCAAACATATAGATCTATTGTATGGAAAGATGCTTGAAAGTGGCTTGAAACAGATGATTAACCCAACCACCTGTGACAAATTTATCACTTTACAAGACACCGTAATGCTGTTCCCTGCCATAAATCAGGCAGGTTAACGGACTTTTAAATACAAATTTCACTGGAAATCATTTACACTGTAATTCCTACCCATAAACCAATAATAAGAGACCTTTTGGGTTTTGTCAATTACACAACAATTCTATTATCGCCGTGCCTGGCACCCATAATTGGACACAGATTAAAGCTCCAGACAGGTTTTTGCCTGTGTTACAGGAAGCTAGGTTAGCTAATCAATAGTTGTCGAGAGCCGATTCCCATTGTAATGTTTTTTGATCAAGCCGTCATATAGCCTTCGTAGGTGTGTGTGAAAAGGGTAATGCTATAAAAGGTAATTTGAGCTTTTTACGCAGTGCTCTTAGTACAGTTGCTTGTGAGATAATTGTGGAAACGTTATTTTTAAAAGCACAATAGTTTGTGAGTTACATGACGGAATCAGACAATAAACATGCTTCCATGGACTGTGAAAAGATTGTATTGGAACTATTAAATTATGCAGCCGATTGAATTTCTGGGGCGACTGTAATTGCAGATTATGCACGGTCAGTGAAAATCAGGTGGTTGGTTTGCTTAAATCTAATACGAAGAATTACAACATATCTGAAAAGTGGTTCTCTTCATTTTGGGGTGATCGAGATGTACAATATTGGAAGAGCACATGTTTGGGAAAGAAATATTAGTTTGATGAAAGAAAGACATGTTTTATTAGGTGTAAAAAAGGGAAACCTGCTGCAGTCATATGGGCTACTCCTACCAAACTGCAGCACATGATCTTTAATACACATTTTCACCAAAGTGGAAACTATACATACCATGGGCGAGATGTAGACCAGTGGTAAAGCGCTCGCTTGATGTGCGGTCAGTTTGGGATCGATCCCCATCAGTGGGCCCATTGGGCTATTTCTCGCTCCAGCCAGTGCACCACGACTGGTACATCAAAGGCTGTGGTATGTGCTATCCTGTCTATGGGATGGTGCATATAAAAGATCCCTTGTTGCTAATCAAAAAAGAATAGCCCATGAAGTGGCGACAACGGGTTTCCTCCCTCAATATCTGTGTGGTCCTTAACCATATGTCTGACGCCATATAACCATAAATAAAATGTGTTGAGTGTGTCGTTAAATAAAACATTTCCTTCCTTCTATACATATTACAGCCCTTGATGTATCAGTTATGAGGCACTGGATATGGACAGACAAAAAAACAACAAGCCAAGTCCACTGAGGACAACAGATCCGACAACCCATCGCACCTCAAGTTAACAGAACTGCTGAGCAATGTCCCACCTCTAGCAGAAAGTTAAAGTTTGTTTAGAGCACATTGATTTATTAATCATCCACCATTGGATGTCAAATATTTTTCCATTAGTAGCAAGGGATCTTTTATATGCATTTTTCCAGACAGAATTGGGAATTGGGAACTCTATTAACGTGCTCATATCCTTGAAGGTTCAGGCACGCCAACCACGGAGCCAGTCTCTGACATCACCAATGAGTGGTTCCGGGGCAGGAGGGGTGGGGGGGGGGGGGGGGGGGGAGAGGGGAGCCAGACAGGATCAACAGCACATATACCACAGCCTTTGATATACCAGTCATAGAGCATTTGTCAGAATGGTAAAAAAAATACAGATAATGGGTTTACTACTAAAAGGTGATTTGATCCTATTAAACGCAATCACATCAGGTGAATGCTTAAATGTCTGAGCTAGATTCCGCCCACCTGTAGAAGAAGCCCCGGAGTCGGTCACTGGCGAAGTCAGAGGCTGAACCCAGGGCGGGCGTGCCTGAACCCTTGTGGATAGGGGCACGTTAATAGAGTTTCCCTGTTCCCAGTAGAAGTAGCTGTGTTTATAAGTTTCCTGGTGCTTTTTAGGTCATAATAAACTAAACGCTAGTTTTGCTCAAAACAATTTTTAAATTGGTGCTTTTGGTACCAGTATCTTTAAATGACAAAAAATATTTTAGTCACTAAAAAAATTGGGAAAGGCCTTATTGGGCTTAATATGTATGTGAGCCCAAAAGGCCATCGGTATGTCACATGTTGGGATTGACAGGAATGAAAATCTTAGGTTTATTTTATTGTGGCCTTATATTCAAAAGATATTAAATTCTCTATCAGCTATATAGCTAAAAATTAATATTCCTCTGCACAAAATTCTATCAGTATGACAACAAAGTCATATCAAATATATTCTCATGCACTTACCGATAAACATAAATCAACATGTGTAGTAGACTTCAGCTACCTTAAAAGGGACATTCCTGAGTTTGCTGCACTGTAAGATGTTTCTGATTAATAACATATTTTACGATTAAATTTACATATTAAATATATTTTCTTGTTTAGAATATCAGTGTCTGTATATTCAATGTGTTTCTAGTCGTCTCAATATTTGTAAAAAGTCCAAAGTGGATTTTGTCTTCAAATAATTTCGTACGTACGAAAAAACAATATTTTAGGAAATAAGATGAAATTGAACCTACTACAAATATTAGAACGATCAAAAACACGTTTAATATACAGCAACTAATAGTGTATGTAAAAAAATATATTTGATATGTAATTACAATTGTTAGAAAGTCTCTGGTAGTCGATAACATCTTTACAAGTGCAGCAAACTCAGGAATGTTCCTTTAACGCAATTAAACATCCGATACCCTGCATCAATCCGAGTTTGATGGGATCACAAACTGAAGTACTTCAGAGGTTGACCAACGGTTTACAAAATGCGATCTGAAGAGGTTTTGATTGAAAATAACATCATGTTATGGCAAAATATTGATCTGGGCCCATTTATGAAAGGGACATTCAGGCTAGACGGCTGCAGTGATAGGACAAACTGGTCAGATTATCTATCTTTGTGTTGGCATATCTCTAAATGCTAATCTCCCTTTTGTTGGCCTCTGTTGTTGTTCTCAAAGGTCCCATTCACAGAGTTAATTAAGCCTCACTTTTGATGTCTTTTCATTGAGCTATTTCCAGTTTATTCTCACGCAAATTATGAATTCTGGTGTGCGCTTAATATGTATGTAAGCCCAAAGGCCATCGGTATGTCACATGTTGGGATTTAATGTGCTTAAATTAATGTTCAAATATGTTCACTGTCGCCACAAACACTATAAGTTACACTAGTACAAGACTAAAATAAGATCAGATTTTAGGGATGCAGAAAAAAAATAGGATTCTTAAAAGGGTCTGAAGAAACAGGACGTACCTGAGTGGAAAATCAGTTTAGTCTCACTGGGCTATTTCTCATTCCAGCCAGTGCACCATGACTGGTATATCAAGGGCCATGGTATGTGCTATCCTGTCTGTGGGATGGTGCATATAAAAGATCCCTTGCTACTAATGGAAAAATGTATCAGGTTTTACCGTAAAGACTATATATATGTAAAAATGACCAAATGTATGACATCTAATAGCTGATGATTAATAAACCAATGTCCTCTAGTGGTGTTATCAAACAAAAGCAAATTTTAATAAAGAGTCTGAGCATTAAACAGTCATAACAGCGGCATCTCAAAACAGATAATTTAATAAAATAAAACAGTGGTTGCTTAAGAAAGGAGGTAACTTAAATATATTTTGTTTACAGAATTACATTTATGTTACTTCTCTTGGCTGATTAAAATTGCCTTAGGCAAACATAGGTTTAAACCTTACATAAACTAATCAAAAAATTTTTTTTTTTTTTTTTTTTTTTTTTTTTCAGCCAAAGACCTCATGATTGATAAACTAACTGAAGATCAGCAAAGCATATAATAATATTTAATCATTTTAAGACCTTTAACATGTACATATCCTAGGAATAATTACCAAGTATGTCCATCCTGTCATAAAAAGCATATTATATAAACAATCACTGATCTATAAAAGGCTCTTTTGTTTTAATTAAGTCTTTAATCCTTTTATATGCTAACTGAACTAACAATAAGCTACAACACTCTTCTGTTTCTTCACTGACACTTTGGTACATGTGTACTCTATGGCTATTAGGTGAAGTATTGATCACACTGAATTAGTGACGTGCATGAAGCCAATGAAAGGAAAAAAAGGAAAGGAATATTTGTTTAATGTCACCTCAGTACATTTAAACTATAGCTATTTGGTATCTAACATGATTCTGTGGTATATACTACCCTGTCTGTGGGATGGTGCATATAAAAGATCCCTTGCTGCTAATCAAAAAGAGTAGGCGGCTGCATGTTTCCTCTCTCAATATCTGTGTGGTCCTTAACCATATGTCCGATACCATATAACCGTAAACAAAATGTCTTGTGTGCGTCGTTAAATAAAACATGATTATTTTGACACTTGGCACAGGAAGCAGGGCGAGTTAGGAGGGGGCAAGAGGACATGTGCCCCCCACTTTTCTTGATCCAGTAGTAGCAGCGATGGTTAATATATATATTTACATATATGTGTGTGTGTGTGCCCCCCACTTTTTGGCACCTTTCTATGCCACTGCTTGGTGACGAGAAAGAGAATAAATAACAGCTGCCACATATCCCATTCCTACTGAAAAATAGTAAGATATATTTGATCAGGGATGTGATACCCATTTAAAAATAAAAGCTAAACTGATCTTGAAAAAGCTGAAACCTCTACACTGTACCAAAGTTAAGATCATTTTTAGCATTTCAGGTCAAATCCAATTTATTTTGAGAAAATCATTTGACATAAAAAAAAAAATTAAAAAATTAAAATCACATCCCTGCACTATCCTA
Organism: Gigantopelta aegis; assembly: GCF_016097555.1. Taxonomy (NCBI): domain Eukaryota; kingdom Metazoa; phylum Mollusca; class Gastropoda; order Neomphalida; family Peltospiridae; genus Gigantopelta; species Gigantopelta aegis. The sequence goes on from NC_054706.1 coordinate 53,660,737, forward strand.
AAACAAAATAGTACATACTCTGGATTTTGGTATACCAGTCATTGGTCACTGGTTGCATTGGGAAAACCCCAAAACCATCAATCCATCGAGGGTGATTAATCATACAACAAATTGCATCTCTGGAAAATGCTCTATGACTATATCCCCGCTATGAAGCCAATGAAGTTTTGACAAGATACATACTTATGGCCACAATCTACAAAGTGATATGACAGGAAGTTAAGCACTGTTATGGTGTTAACCAGTTATGTATCGATAAGCAATAACTAGTTATGTATCGATAAGCTATAAACCATCAATCTACAAGATGCCTAATACAATGTACGTAATATGTAGAATGGATTGGAAAAACCAAAAAGCATTTGTCTGTTATGAACGAACAGGACATAGCCCAGTGGTAAAGTGCTCTCCAGCTTATGCACCATGCCTGGTATATCAAAGGCTGTGGTATGTGCTATCCTGTCTGTGGGATGGTGCATATTAAAGATGCCTTGCTACTAATGGAAAAATTAACAGGGTTTTTTTTTCCTCTGTGGTGCAATGGTTGGAATGAGAAAAAACCCAATCAGTTGAATGGATACATCAAGGTGGTTCGATCCTGCGATGCAAGAACCACAAGCAAACACGACTGAGCTAAATCTCACCCTTAGTCTACAACAATGATATGACAGCGATCTAAGCATTGTTGTTGTGTTAACCAGTACTGCACTGATAAGCTATAAACCATCAACCTACAAGACGCCTAATAATGACACAGAATTAATGAACTGTGTACCGACGTTTAACGGTCCACCAGTGAAATACTGGCAAGACACATGTCTGTACCACTGCCATCTATCATGCAATCTGTAAATACATAATTAACATGACTTTTATGATCAGCTTTTACACTGTGCCTTGCCGACTCTGAAATCAATAGCAGTTAACCGATCATTAGTTTGCACACCTCATTTTGCACCAAACTGAACAAACAGATCCGTCGACAATGAGTCTTCATAGGCTTAGATTCTTAAAACAATCATGTTCAGTGGTAGGAACAGTTCATGACTTTCTGCTCCGACAATAAAAATATTGCAGCCTTCGGAAAACAAATGGCTCCATTATAGCGGCCCGAGCGAGACTGGCAGATATGAACTATAGGACATGCATTTGCTCATCGTGTACCACAAGGGACACAGTGTTCCAATAACTAGACTGTGACAGCCAGCCCAATAATTTTGGAAAAATAAATGGCTCATTTACAAAGAATGCATGGAAGAAAAGACTTGACCACAACTGGCAGATATTAACTATAGGACATGCAAATGCTCTTCAAATACCACTGGGACATGATGTTCCAATAACCAGACTGCAAACAGCCAGCCAAGATAGTGTTGGGAAAATAAATGGCTCATTTACAAAGAATGCTTTGAAGACAAGAATGACAACAATGTGGTGGGATTCCACTGCAACAGAAATTAAATTGAAGCAATGCAATTATTGCCTTTTAGGGGCCTTGGGATCAAGATGGTATTGAGGCAATTTTGAGTTAACACCAGAGGCACAATAGCAATTGTACCGAGTTATTTATGGGTCATAAAGAAAATGAAAAAAACACCCTGGCTACAGTGTTACATCATCAAACTTTGTAGAAGGAATCTGAGGTGTAATACTGTTCATGAATCAAATAGGCTCAAAAAACCTATAATATATTAAATATACTTAATTTTACAGATTACTGTAAAACAAGATTTGGATTTTTTTTTTTTAAAGATTTTCCCCGTTGGACAAAAAGTAACTTATTTTTATGTGGCTTGATAAATAATGTAACAATGGAATATAGCGGATGAAGGAGAAGAAGAAGAAAGGAAGAAGAAAGAAAGAAGAAGAAACTAGCAAGAACAAAGAAAAGATTATGCAAAAACTAGCCAGAACAAACCAAACTTAAAAATCAACAAATAGTTTTTTAATTTCTAATAATTAAGTTCAAAACAGAAGTATAATGGACATTTCTTTAGCATAAACATGTCTGTCTGTCTGTCAGACAGACATGTTTATGCTAAAGAAATGTCTGTGTCTCTGTGTGTCTGTGTGTCTGTCTGTGTGTCTGTGTGTCTGTGTGTCTGTCTGTGTGTCTGTCTGTGTGTCTGTCTGTGTGTCTGTGTGTCTGTCTGTGTGTCTGTCTGTGTGTCTGTGTGTATGTCTGTGTGTCTGTGTGTCTGTGTGTCTGTCTGTCTGTGTGTCTGTGTGTCTGTGTGTGTGTCTGTGTGTCTGTCTGTCTGTGTGTCTGTCTGTCTGTCTGTCTGTCTGTCTGTCTGTCTGTCTCTGTCTCTGTCTCTGTCTCTCTCTCTCTCTCTCTCTCTCTCTCTCTCTCTCTCTCTCTCTCTCTCTCTCTCTCTCTCTCTCTCTCTCTCTCTCTCTCTCTCTCTCCCTCTCTCTCTCTCTCTCTCTTTTCCATACCATTTCCCTAAACAAATTTACCAACAGTTTTATAGTATTACTGGTGTTTGATGCTGAAGACATTGCCAAATTAAGACCACCGATGCATCAACTACTGGTCCTGAAGGTTTATAAACAAGTGAAGGTGTCATTTCTGAGCATGTATTTCCAGACGAACGCCTTCATTGATAGCTCCGAGGCAGGATAATCTGTAAATGCTTTAAGTAAATTGCTCGGACAGCCCCACTTAAGCACGATCGCCTAACGGAACCAACTGATTTCTAGTTTGCCGAGGGTTCCAAGTTCAAAAACAATTTTCATTCAAGCAGAAAGAAAATGGACCCTCTACAAGTAAGGGAGACAAAAAGGTTGATTTTTTAAAAAAATATTTTTTTTTGCAAGTAATCAAATCAATTTCTGTTACTGACAATTTGATATTAGAATTTGTGATTATTCAATTTCACGCTGAAATAGATTGGAAAGCATAAAAGCATATACTGACTGATGTATATGGTGACGTTTGAATAACATCATATAAAATAAGCAGTTAACATGGAGTAATTAAACAGATCAGTTTAAAGTTTGTTTTGTTTAACGACACCACTAGAGCACATTGATTTATTATTCATCGACTATTGGATGTCAAACATTTGGTAATTTGATATATAGTCTTGGAGAGGAAACCTGCTACATTTTGCAATTAGTAGCAAGGTATCTTTTATATGTATTATCCCACCACTAGAGCACATTGATTGTTTTTTAATCATCGGTTACTGGATTTAAAAGATTTGGTAATTTTTTACATATACAGTAAAGTACTCTTATAACAAACTGTTTTAATCATGTTCGTTGTAAGTGTACTTTACTGTAGTCTTAGAGAGAAAAACCACCTACATTTTCCCATTAGTAGCAAGGGATCTTTTATATGTATTATCCCAGACAGGATAGCACATACCATGGCCATAGATATACCAGTCGTGGTGTACTGGCTGGAATGAGATATAGCCCAGTCGACCTACTGACGAGGATCAAACATACATGTATGGTAATAAGGACAACAGAGATAATTAGATAGGAAGAAAGGAAGGAAATGTTTTATTTAACGATGCACTCAACACATTTTATTTATGGTTATATGGCATCAGACATAAGATTAAGGACTACACAGATATTGAGAGAGGAAACCCACTGTCGTCACTTCATGGGCTACTCTTTTCAATTAGCAGCAAGGGATCTTTTATATGCATCATAGCATAGACAGGGTAACACATACCATAGCCTTTGATGTATCAATCGTGGTGCACTGGCTGGAGTGAGAAATAGCCCAATGGGTCCACTGATGGGGATAGATCCCAAACCGACTGTGCATCAAGTGAATGCTTTACCACTGGGCTATGTCTCACCCCTCGGCTATTGGATGTCAAATATTTTGTAATTTTGACATATAATCTTAGAGAGGAAACCCGCTATATTTGTCCATTAGTAGCAAGGGATCTTTTATATGCACCATCTCCCAGGCAGGATAGCATATGCCACAGCCTTTGATGTACCAGTCATGGTGCAATGGATGGAATGAGGAATAGCACAATGGGCCCACCAGTGGGGATAGATCCCAAACCGACTGCGCATCAAGTGAGCGCTTTACCACTAGGCTACGTTTCACCCAATCAGAGAATGGGTTCACCGGGGTGATTCATCATACGAGGCAAACGCCTCAGGTGAAAACAGGTCAAACAATTCAGAAATATGTCTGAGGCGATATATTTTGCATTAATGTGCAAATGGAAGCTATTAATTTGCTACTAATAGGGTTTTTTAACAGCCAATAATATGAAACAAAATATACATATATCATTATTATATTAACCAAACATTACATGCATTTTAAAATAAAAACTCTCACCTTCAAATATTGGAGCAGGCCAAATTAATACCATGCAGTTTCAACGTATATTCCTTCACTGAAAAAGAAATAGCAAAATTAAGAATAACAAAAAATAATATATCTTTGTAATACACATTTCACAGAACTGTCAACAGTTAGGCTATATAGTTCATTGTAACAGCTTATTTGAAGCATTCATAATGTACATTAAAAATACTTTAACACTGAAACCGACAATAAATTACAGTATCTTGTTGTGTGCTCTTATTGCCTCTAGCAATCTTATACCAGCATATAGCTGTACATTAAAGTACACTGTAGGTGACATATGCAAATGAATTCCCCATAGGTAGTACTAAACCAAATAACTTCCGGCTGGGTCAAAGTTCGAGGTGCACCGAACTTTTGATAGAGAAGTGAACACCACAAGTCCTGTGATTGGTTATAAATGTGAGTGTGTTGGTTGTAAAAAATAATAGTTTCATCTGGGTAAAAAAAAAAAATGCAATTCTATTTCATCTAGTACCAATGTGTCAAGTAGCCTTGTGCTTAAAACATGTATGGGGTACCTAGAAAAAAAAGTACTTTAATTTTGTGCGGAAGTAGGGTAGTCATAGAGGCAACCTGTTATCTCAGAAACAAGCAGCTTGACTCCCAGTTTTTTCTGATCCACTTTAAGTGTGATGGGTGGTAGTATTTATATCCGTGGCGTTTATGTTGATTGATACGCTGCAGGTAGGAGTTTTAGCCACATATGTTACTATTGTCGTCTATGGGATTTGATTTGGTAGTATACACCCTATATAGATTTCAGCAGTGGAAATCCCAGAAAAGCTATTTTAATGCTTATAGTTGAAACTGATATCCACAATGACATTCTCAAACAAAAGTGACCTATGGTACGTGTCTTTATTTCTAGATATTTCTTTTTTGCTTGTGCAAATCATTTATAGAAATAATACAAAATGGCGACAATTATTTGTTTAATGATGTTGACAGCCAGTGTGAACTGTTGATGTGATATCACACAGATTTATTATAGTACACCTGAGGCATGTTCAGGAAGGCAAGGGATCACAGTCGCACTCTAGACTAGTTTTTTACAACGTTAGATGAATGTGATTTGATGAAAGGTGATGGAACCAGTCTAATTATTAATGAGAGCTCTGCCTCCTGAACAAAAAAAAAGAAAAGCAAAAAAGTTTGTTTTGTTTAACACCACCACTATTGATTTATTAATCACAGACTATTGGATGTCAAACATTTGGTAATCAGTCTCAGAGAGGAAATCCGTTACATTTTCCCATTAGTAGCAAGGGATAATTTCTATGCATCATCCTACAGACAGGATAGCACATACCATGGCCTTTGATATACACCAGTCGTGGTGCACTGGCTGAACAAGAGCCATTTGAACATGTCACTGGAATTGGGCTGTATAATAAAGGCCATGCCAGAGATTTGGCTTGGGATGAACGTGCCTCAATCTTGCAAGGATATAAAGGCATGAATATACAGTTGAAAAACTACTAGTAAAGGATGCTAAAATCAAGAAAGGTGAAACAGAAGCTTTAATTAGCTTGAGTTCATTGTGGTGTATGTACCAGGTAGTTTTTTACTGGAATCACATTGAGTTCAGTGTGGTGTATGTACCAGGTAGTTTTTTACTGGAATCCCATTGAGTTCATTGTGGTGTATGTACCAGGTAGTTTTTTACTGGAATCCCATTGAGTTCATTGTGGTGTATGTACCAGGTACCATTCTTTTAGAGGAGCCCCATTGAATTCATTGTAGTGTATGTACCAGGTACCATTCTTTTAGAGGAGCCCCATTGAATTCATTGTGGTGTATGTACAAGCTAGGTACTGTTCTTGTGGTATATGTACCAGGTACTGTTCGTTTACTGGAGCCCCATTGAATTCATTGTGGTATATGTACCAGGTACTGTTCTTTTACAGGAGCCCCATTGAATTCATTGTGGTGTATGTACAAGCTAGGTACTGTTCTTGTGGTATATGTACCAGGTACTGTTCGTTTACTGGAGCCCCATTGAATTCATTGTGGTATATGTACCAGGTACTGTTCGTTTACTGGAGCCCCATTGAATTCATTGTGGTATATGTACCAGGTACTGTTCTTTTACAGGAGCCCCATTGAATTCATTGTGGTATATGTACCAGGTACTGTTCTTTTACAGGAGCCCCATTGAATTCATTGTACTGTTCTTGTGGTATATGTACCAGGTACTGTTCGTTTACTGGAGCCCCATTGAATTCATTGTAGTATATGTACCAGGTACCATTCTTTTAGAGGAGCCCCATTGAATTCATTGTGGTGTATGTACAAGCTAGGTACTGTTCTTGTGGTATATGTACCAGGTACTGTTTGTTTACTGGAGCCCCATTGAATTCATTGTGGTGTATGTACCAGGTACTGTTCTTTTACAGGAGCCCCATTGAATTCATTGTGGTATATGTACCAGGTACTGTTCTTTTACAGGAGCCCCATTGAATTCATTGTGGTATATGTACCAGGTACTGTTCTTTTACAGGAGCCCCATTGAATTCATTGTGGTGTATGTACAAGCTAGGTACTGTTCGTTTACTGGAGCCCCATTGAATTCATTGTGGTATATGTATCAGGTACTGTTCTTTTACAGGAGCCCCATTGAATTCATTGTGGTGTATGTTCTGGATACTCTTCCTTTATAAGAGTCCTTTCTGCTTCTCTTTCAAAGGAATACTTATGTGTTTATACAGTTGGCTACCAATTTCTTCCTCAGTCACCCAGTATTCAAACAAGCAGAAAATATGTCAACCGAATTTCAGTGATATCCCCAATTCATTCCCTGACATCAAGCAGAGAGAGTAAAGAAACCGCCAAAAACAGCCACACAAATAAATCACGAAAAAATTAATTAAATCTTTAAAAAGTGTCGAGATTTGATTGAAAAGTGTTTTATGCCAAAGCTATGGAGTCCCATTCTGAGTGGCGAGTAATCTCGGGAGATGATCGGTAATACACACAAGTCAAATTGCTTTTGATCGGGACTTCCTGCCTCGGTCCTTGGGCATGACTCTCTCACTATTCAACAGCAACACCTCATGACAGAAAATATTAACAAGTGCAATTCGTTTCTAATGTTTTTCTTGCCTGTCTGGGTTTTATTTGTAGGGGTTTTTTTGTAGGATTTGTTTTCCTGCTTGATTTTTGTGCTTATTTTCAATTAATGTTCAAGCAAGCCTTTCTAATGTTTTTCTTGCCTGTCGAGGTTTTATTTGTAGGGGGTTCTTTCCTGCTTCATTTTTGTGCTTATTTTCAGTTAATGTTCAAGCAAGCCATGGTTAAACACCACACAAGACCTGCCTCTGTCACTCCATGGACTACTCTTTTTGAGTAGCAGCAAGTGATCTTTTATATGCACCATCCCATAGGCAGGATGGTACATACCACAGCCTTTGCTACACCAGTTGTGGAACTGGCTAGATCAGGTTTTTTTTTTAATGACACCACTAGAGCACATGATTTATCAGCTATTGACTGTCAAACATTTGGTAATTTTGACATTTAGTCTTAGTGAGGAAACCCCACTACATTTTGTCCATCAGTAGCAAGGGATCTTTTATATGCATCATCCCACAGACAGGATAGCACATACCACAGCCTCTTATATACCAGTCGTGGTGCACTGGCTGGAACACGAAATAGCCTAATGGGTTAAGTTCAAGCAAGCCATGGTTACAGAACATTAAAAAAAGATGAAACCTGCTTCTGCCACTCCATGGACTACTCTTTTTGATTAGCAGCAAGTGATCTTTTATATGCACCATCCTAATGGCAGGGTGGTACATACCACAGCTTTTGCTACACCAGTTGTGAAACTGGCTAGAACAAGAATTAGCCCAATGGGCCCACTGACAGGGATCGATCCTAGACTGATCGCGTATCAGGCAAGTGCTTTGTCCTGCCCCTGTTAACTAAAAAACCCACCAAATAAATGTTTTACTGACATTATCAGATTTCGTACTAAACATTTTTTTAGATGACTACTTTCTTTCCCAGTATTTCTGACATAATGAATACAGCTTGATGATATATAGTTTTCAAATCTATATTTGTCTTGTTAATACAGCCTCATAAGTTTCATTTCATGTCATTTAGGCAAAGCCACTCTCTGTTTACAGAACTAAAATTATACTTGCATGTTTTTCCACAGTCAATGTCCATTAACATCAAGTTATCAAATATGATCGATGTTATCGTAAAAACTATGTGTATGTGTTTATAACCAGCATGCTATAAGTACATCAATTAGGATTTTTTTCTGACAATCTGATTTCACCAAGGTTACGAAGTACAGTATAAGAACAACAAAACTGATAGCTCTGTTTTAGGTTTTCCATCCTGATCGTCTTTTAACAAGGACTGACAATTTTAGTATTGAATATTGATAGCTTTTAGCTTCCAGCACAAAAAACATATAGTAACTGAACACAGCACATGATTGATGGCATAACTCAAGTCATCTTTTTAAGCAAAATCTACAAGTCCATTATCCAAACCTATTCATGTATTTATAGTCCATTTCTTTATTGATAGAGATAGTATGATATAGCAATTGTAAGCCAGTGTCGGCTACAACTGGTGTAATTGTATTGGATTCCTTAGTGTTAAGACTCAAGTTTCAATTGTATTAGACTCGTGTTCCAATTGTGTTAAGACTCATATTCCAATTATATACTATTAATAACTATTTAGATGAACCAGTAAGTACAAAGGGTGCTATCCTTAGAAATACGAATCAAAAGAACAGAACAGCTATTGTTTAAAGTCAAGACCGTATCTCTACGCAATGCAGAGTCAAAAGGATTATTTCAACAACTTTTGATTGGATGCACTCATGAATCTGGGGTTTTTGTTTTGTCTTGATAAATCCGTGCAGTAATAGTTAATTTACTACAGCTCCAATCACTGTTTTCATATTCTGACCTAAACATTCTTTTTTCTTCTGTTTTTTCTTTTTTTGAAGATTGGTTTTGGAAGGTATGTAATATTAATGTTTTATTGTGTTTTCCATAAATGTGGGTCTTTCAGAGTGGTCTACACAATGAAATCATTGAAAATAGAGTTGATACCAGGTATTTGCAAAAACAACCTGAAAATCGCCTGCCCTACCAATGGCACCAGTCATGATTACTGCATTTAGTTGTTAAGTGCATTTCTTTCATTTCATTCATTTCTTTCACCAAACCAGCCTCGATGGTGTCGTGGTTAGGCCATCGGTCTACAGGCTGGTAGTTACTGGGTTCGGATCTCAGTCAAGGCATGGGATTTTTACCGACTCCAAACCCTGAGTGAGTGCTCCGCAAGGCTCAATGGGTAGGTGTAAACCACTTGCACCGACCAGTGATCCATAAATGGTTCAACAAAGGCCATGGTTTGTGCTATCCTGCCTGTGGGAAGCACAAATAAAAGATCCCTTGCTGCTAATCAGATAGAGTAGCCCATGTAGTGGCGACAGCAGGTTTCCTCTCAAAATCTGTGTGGTCCTTAACCATATGTCTGACGCCATATAACTGTAAATAAAATGTGTTGAGTGTGTCGTTAAATAAAACATTTCTTTCTTTCTTTCTTTGTACAGAGATATGATTTTGATCACAGAATACATTTTTGTAATTCAGATATATAATATTGGTTGTTAAATTTATTTTTACACATAATGTCCCTTAATTTGTTGATTTGCTTTCATCTGGTTGTCAGGTTTTCAGTCTTACACATATTTTATTATTTGTGGTAGCACTTTACGGTGTATTCAAAACTCTGTTCTGGTGAGTGTGGGACGTAGCCAATGGTAAAGCACTTGCTTGATACACGGTCAGTTTGGGATCGATACCCATCGGTGGGCCAACTGGGCTATTTCACATCCAAGGCAGTGCACCACGACTGGTATATCAAAGGCTGTGGTATGTGCTATCCTGTCTGTGGGATGGTGCATATAAAAAAAAAAAAAAAACTTGCTACTAATGGAACAATATAGCAGGTTTCCTCTCTAAGACTATGTCAAAATTACCCAATGTTTGACATCCAATAACCGATCATTAACAAATCAATGTGCTCTAGTGGTGTCGTTAAGCAAAACAAACTTTAACTTTGGTACAAGGAAAGTGTTCCTAAGTGTTTCCAAGAGGCAGGAACATGTTCAGGAATGTGATCCCATTCTTAAATCCCACACTATCCCGCCTGGTGGTGTGACGGGAACACATTCTCAACCGTTTGTGAATGCACTTTAGTATATACAGAGTTAAAGGGACATACCCTAGTTTTCAAACACTAAGGCATACTTTTGACTATTATAGCTGTTTCTGATAACTGAAATCATACTTTACTTACATTTTATGGTTTAGATTATCCATTTCCGTACATTCGAAGTGTTTTTGGCCATCCAGGTGTTTTTAATATCACAAAATGCATTTCTCATATTTTTAAAAACACACATGCGTTTGAGAAGTAACAGTTATGGAATCAAGTTTTAGTCTATTTTTAGATGACATTTCACAATTTCAAAGTCACAGACTCGTGTTTCACTCAATTGTAACTGTATCCAAATGTCTTACAGATTTGTAGATTAACTAAACTTAGTGTTAATTTTTAAGCACTGAAACTATAGTCTGTCCCTTTAATTTTGAAAAAAGGGTGCATGCATACCAAGATTGATTTAAAATATCATTCACACATAACTGCTTGTTCAACACCTATTTCGAGAAAGATTTCAGCTTCTGAGACCAGCTGGTATACAAGTAGCTGTTATGTACCCTGTTAATTAGATGAGGTATACAATATAGGTACACACTAGCAGTCATACCATGCAGATAGAGTAAAAACCTGGTGCAAACCTGGTGCAATAAGTTAACACAAACAGTGATCGTAGGATAAAACATATTTCACTTAAATAGCTTTTTTTTACAATTATCTACATCTGACACATTTCAAAGTTACCATGTGCCTTCCCACAAGACACCATTTGTAGGTATTTACTTGAAGAAATTGATCACTATGCCAAGTCAAATATAGAAATGCAAATTTCTGTCAAGAGATATTAATTAAATAATGTCTTCTGCTTGCACTGAACAGTTCTTGGTTTTTGCAAACTCTACAAACACTTGATTAGCTGTATTGGTCAAATTACTGTGATAATAAGAGGAGAGTTATCCCCACTTGGCGAAGTCTTCTGGGCATGAGAGGATTTCAGTTTCAGAAAATAAGATCTATATATTACATCTGGATTTATATATTTTTGGTAAACTTCCAAGTGTGTACATTTGGCTAAGTTGGGTCGGGATGTAGCCAAGCACTAAAACACTCGCGTGATGAACAGTTGGTCTATGATCGATCCCCATCGGTGAGCCCATTGGGCTATTTCTCATTCCAGCCAGTATACCACGACTGGCATATCAAAGTTCATATATGTCAATAAGAACAGTAAAGGCATGGACAATAAAGAAACTGACTCTAGTTATACTGGATGACAAAATAAACATTATATGCCAAATGCCAAAGTACTAAAGAGAAGAGATCTTTATCTAGAAATCAAATCATATGGCAGAAATCACATTCAAGTCTATCAGAGAATGGCAAAAAATGCCTGCTGAATATGATGGTGATGCAAGGTGATGTTAGTTAATATGTGACATATCTTTTGTCACCCAGTATATTCATGGCAATGGACGCAAATAGGTTTAGCCATTACAGATGTTTTTTTAACTTTTAAATTACACATTAATATTCATGCTTACATTTTATACATTTACCATTGTTTGACACCCAATAGTTTTTTGTTTCGTCCTGAGGTGTTGTTGACTCATTAATTCATTCTTGTTTAAATTATAAATGATTGCAAAGCTAGCTATTATGTTTCTGGTTGCCCTTATATTTATAGTAGCTTTAAATGCTTTATATATCAAACAGAAATAATGTGGGTCTTGAAAACTCTTCAGTAAATATTAACCCAGCCCTCTACATTGCAACTGATTTTGTTGCATATGCAACCATGTTTTTTATTTGGCAACTAAAACATTTCATAGTATCTATATAAAAATACAAGTAGAACCCATCTGGCTCCCAGATGGATAAGTTAACGTAGAGGGCTGAAACCAATCCTCCAAAAACATCCAAGTCCACATAAGTCACTGACAGAACTTCAACAACTCAACACTATAAACCAGAAACGTATAGTGAGAATTTAAGTATCAGTTTCAGATATTTTTGTCATGGAAATCAATAAACAAATTCATTTAATAATCAACTGACATTTAGAAACTTTTGTCAGTGAAATTAAATCTATATCCCAAAGGGCATGTGACAACAACAACACACAAAAACATCAGTGCTCAGGGAGTATGAAGTTTTTTCGGATTTCAACTGTGGGGTTCTGCAATTGTTACATTACAGATTACAATGGCTTCAATAAACCATGATGGTTTACAAATACGGCATATCTTTTTAAAGCCGCAGACCCTAGTTTCAACCTGTAAAAATGAACACTATGTTTAGTTAATCTACAAACCTGTAACACATCTGGATAAAGTTATTACAGTGTGAAACAAGAGTCTGTGATGCTGAAACGGTGAAATACCCTTAAAAATAGACCAAAACTCAACTCAATAACAGTTATTTCTCAGACGCATGTGCATGTTTTAAAATATGAAAAATACATTTTGTGATATTAGAAATACCAGGATGATCAGAAACATTGCAATTGTACGGAAATGGACAATCTAAAAAATAAAATCTAAGTAATGTATGATTTCAGTTATCAAAACCAGCTGCAAGAATGAAAAATATGCCTTAGTGTTTAAACACTAGGGTCTGTCACTTGAACAGATAAATGAATCAAGGATCAGAACATTTATTTAATGACACATCAGTCCATTTTAAACTACAAGACTATTTGGTGTATAAAATAAAATAGTTGATATCTAAAGAATAAGACAAATCTCACTGATAACACATAACACTTCTATTAAAAAGCAGCAATGGATCTTTTAAATATACATTTTTACAGAAAGCTAGGATAGCACATACCATGGCTTTTGATGTACATGTACAGTGGGGAAAATATGAAGATCAGTGGAAGAGTGCTCCCCTGAGGTGCTATGGGTCATCACCTTCTACAGATGCTGTTTCCATCCCAGCTATTATGACAGCAAAGGTCATGGTATGTACAGTCCTGTTTGTGGGAAAGTATATATAAAAGATCACTTGCTGATTTATCAGTAGGAGTAACCTATGTGGCACCAGTAGGTTTCATTTTTCTTTCTTTCCATCGAGTCTCTAAATAACCAAATGTTAGATACCAAATAGCTGTAGTTAAAAGTGTGTTGAGGTGTCGTTTAAAAAAAAAAAAAAATCTTTTTTTTTTCTTCATGCACATCATAAGACACTGGCTGGGACAAGAAGAAAATCTTACAACCCACTACACTACATCCTGCCCCTTTAAAAAAAACTACAAAACAAAATCAAAACAAAACAACAAAAAACAAACACAAACACACAACAAAAACAAACACAAACACACAACAAAAAAAACCCCCACAAAAACAAGCACTGAATGAATGATAGCATAAATATATTTTTGTCTGCCAGTTTGAAACCAAACAATGTGCATTTGAAAGACTGGAGCTATTATTAGGTAAGATAGGACATTTTATTTTTAAAAGATTATAATCACTATCAAAGAAAAGAAATGAAATAAAAATAAATAATAAAACCCCACACAATCTACATGTAAACACAGGATTCTACATGTTCAACCAGACAGACTGATAATTTACATGCTAAAAATGTCAATTCATGTCATTTTTTTTAGCTGAAAAACTAACTTAAACCATGCATCTGGATATCTTTGAATAGCTAGACATCTGAATATGTGAATTAACTGCAAGATAAATCTGGCCAGGGGATAAGTCATGGCTTGATACAAATCTTGGTTTGAAATAAGTAAGAGATAAAATGGCCACTGACTGTTCAATTTTCTTAATCCCCAATTGATATCAGTGTATGTACCCTGCTCTTAGATGACCTATTTATTTGACCAGTGTACATCTTGGTCTCCATATATATTGATGTATATCAAGTTTACAATGATTGGAATGGATTGTTTTTAGTAGGATCACGGCAGGATTACAAGACCATCTTAAAAGGACAAAGACTTGACTCTCACTGAATATGGAGCACAGTTTAACTTCATAGGAGAGCGTTTCTGTCTGGTGTGTGATAGGTCACAGGATAAAACCCCTCAGTGGATTCACTGCAATAAGTGCAGAGACAGATACAGTTTAAGAGGTAGAGTGCTAGCTTGAGGTGCAATGGGTCATAGGATCTATTCCCGTTGGTGGATTCACTGGGTTATATGTTCAATGTCAACCAGTGTCCTACCACTGATTTATCAAAGGATGTGGCATGTGCTATCCTGAAAGCTACAAATAAAAAGACTCCTTGCTTATAACTGGAGAGAAGAAGTAGTTTGTTTTGTTTAACGACACCACTAGAGCACACTGATTAATTAATCATCGGCTATGGGATGTCAAACACTTGGTAATTCTGACATGTAGTCATCAGAGGAAACCCGCCACAAGTTTCCTAATGCAGAAGGGATCTTTTATATGCACTTTCCTATAGACAGGAAAGCACATGCCACGGCCTTTGACCAGTTGTGGTGCACTGATTGAAACAATATTTTTTTTTTTAAATCAGTTGAATGGATCCACCGAAGTTGTTCGATCTTGCAACACAAGCACCTCAAGCGAGCACTCAACCGACTGAGCTAAATCCCGCTCCAACTGGAGAGCTAGAAATGTATGTGATAGCTGCAGAATTCTTGCTTTACTCTGTAGACAAAAAAGTCAAGGACAAGGAAAGAGTTTAATGTTCATGTTCAGAGCAAGCTGCTGTAGTGCATGCCTGTCATGGGTGCAAGTACAGACACACCTTTGCATCCTAGATAGGAAAAAGGGGGGGGGGGGGAATGACTTCTCACTTACAACTTTATTGTCATCACTAAAGTACATTATAATTATATTCACAGTTGTTCATACAATTAATGAATTTACTATTTAGTTGTTTAAAAAAAAGGTCATTGAGCTAAGTGTTGGAGACTAAAATAACTAAAACCTTGAGAGTGATAGTCATACAAATGAAGAAGGGAAAAATGTATTCTCCAGGGAGTTGTAGTTAAATAAATGAAGCACAAATGTTCATTAGTATAGTCAAAGTTTCCTTTGGACTCTTACTCGTTTAGAAATATGATTTTGAATATGTTTACTGGTTTTGTCATTCAGATTACATAAGTTACCGTGTCTGCAAAATTGCATGATTACTTCTCTTCAATTGCAATCAGATCAGATACATGTATGAACATGAATAACAAGTACCTAAATACCACTGTCAATATATACAAACAGCCAGGGTATATTGTCGAACATGCCTTTCATTTTCTCGCTGAATACTTCCATGAATATTGCATTGTGAACCACTGGCACACACAGGCTGGTCAAAGAACATGACAGAACATCCAATATGGCACAAGCAATGATTCCCTGACTGCAAATCAAGCTTCCCAATTATGAGTCAATTTTGATGATCAGTTCAATACATTTTGTTTGATTGTGGAATACACATTATTCGTATTTAAGCTACAAATTTCTGTCAATATTTGACAGCGGATCTGCCGTCTGCACGATCTGCAGGGTGTGTACATGTATTATGTGATTAAGGCTGTCGGTAATAACATTCGGGCAACTAATTTACAAAAATCACTGTGACTCACTCCGTAACCCCAATTCTCTTTAATTTCTTTTCAAAGATGCATAAAAATCATCTTACTGGAATAACCAGCCTCAGTGGTACATGTATAGTGGTTAAGCCAGTAAATTTAAGGGTAGTAAGTAATGGGTTCAAATC
Organism: Gigantopelta aegis; assembly: GCF_016097555.1. Taxonomy (NCBI): domain Eukaryota; kingdom Metazoa; phylum Mollusca; class Gastropoda; order Neomphalida; family Peltospiridae; genus Gigantopelta; species Gigantopelta aegis. The sequence goes on from NC_054706.1 coordinate 53,676,998, forward strand.
CCAGTACTGGCTTTCATCCACAGTAAGTTTGTATGCCTCATCTTATTGGAATAACCAACCTCAGTGGTATAGTTGTTAAGCCAGAAAACTTAAGTGTAGGAAGCACTGGGTTCAAATCCCGGTACTGGCTTCCATTCAGAGTAAGTTTGTATGCCTCATCTTAGTGGAATAACCAACCTCAGTGGTATAGTAGTTAAGCCAGAAAATTAAGGGTGGTAAGCAATGGGTTCAAATCCTGGTACTGGCTTCCATCCAGAGTAAGTTTTTATAAGAGCATTCCACTGACTTCTCTGTCAGTATTTACCTTGTTTGACATCCAATAACCAATCTCTATTTTTGTGCTGGGGTGTCGTTAAACATCCATTCATTTATTCTCTCAGTAACATTTAAAATTAACTCACTGTCCTGGATAAACAGCTCAGAAAGTCAAAGATAAAAGTATAAAAATTAAGTTAAAATGAAAATGACATAAATCACTAGAGGATAATTTTCAGTTGTGATTACGGTTTCTAAATGTAATGAAAAGCCCCTAGGAATGCATATGTAATTTTGCCTCAACACACTGTTTAATCTGGGGCCATTCTGCGTCAAAATTAATTTAGTCAAGTGGAATTGCATAAGTGCACCACCAGTTAATTGATGTAGATAAAACTAAATGGCATATATAATAACAAAGAACAATAACAAGTTGTTTCAATAATAGATCTTCCATATACACATTTCCACAAACACAGGCTTCGATATACCAATTGTGGGGTACTGGCTGGGATGGGGGAAAAACCAGGGTTAGAGCATGGGACCAACAAGGCAATTGTTACATTTTTACATTTTACATACTGTTAAATGCGCAGCAAACATAGCCTTCAGCATTCCAGTCAAAAGTTTAAATTTTTGCAATAAATGCAGGCAGATAGCGCTTTCTGTCTATCAGTCATCTTACTTTATCCATGAACAAAAAAGAATGAAATGCATCCGAATGCATTTTTGCTGCAGTGGCAGGGCATGTTATTTTAATGTCAAGCTGTAGTGGAAACCTTATCATTTAACTCCGATATAGCAAACGAAGCATTTTGCCACTGTGTTTTATGTGGCATGGAAATGCGGTATAAAACACTCAAGTGGAACCAGACCATAACTCGCCATATAAAGCAATAAGCTACCATTAAGCTATTTTAATTAGCATAGACTTCTGCATAATGTTAATACCTTTACCACATAATTGGGGGCAGGACGTAGCCCAGTGGTACAGTGTTCGTTTGATGCGCAGTCAGTCTGGAATCAATCCCCATTGGTGAGCTCATTGGACTATTTCTCGCTCCAGCCAGTACACCTCGACTGATATATCAAATGTCACAATAATAATGTGCATATAAAAGATCCCTTGCTGCTAATTGAAAAGAGTAGCCCATGAAATGGCAACAGCGAGTTTCCTATCATATTATCTGTGTGGTTCTTAACCATATGTTTGATGCCATATAACTATAAATAAAATGTGTTGAGTGTGTCATTAAATAAAACATTTCCTTTCTTTACCACATAATCTTCATAAAATGTATCATTAGTTTGGCAGCCTGGAGCCAGTTTTGGGGCATGCTGAAGTGTCATTAAATATTCATTCATTTATTCATTCATTTGTTCATTTGTTCATTTGTTCATTCATTCATTCATTCATTCGTTCATCCATTTGTTCATCCATTTATTCATTCATTCATTCATCCATTCATTTAACTATGCAGTCATTCATTTGTTACCCACTCTTCCATCCATCCATCCATTCATCCATTTATTCAAGTATAATTTTTTGTGGTGACCTTGCAATGGGCTGTGCAAAATATCTTTACATCAAAAGCTTAAACTATTAGTATAAGAGCAAATACATTTAGTTTCATTTTAAGTCAAGATCAAAATTGGATCTGCAGTGAGAAATGCAGCCAATTTCAAAAGAACTCATCTCAAACTAAGTTTGAACTGTGAATCACCACTGAATCTTCAACGAGAAATTGGCCCTTAAAATTCTTACCCCAAGACTCAGTTGGTTGGCGTGGGACTAAAAGCGCAGTTAATGTCCATAAAATTAGATCCTGCACTGAAGGCAGATTTCTCATTGACAGTTCAACTGTAAATCAGATTTCAAACTTGGTCTGAGGAAGGATCAACTGAAATTTGCAATTCTTGTTGCAAGTGAACGTTTTATCTTGCATGGTTTAAGCTCTTAATTCCATGAAATATGTCAAACTCCACTCATGTTTTATACTGCAAGCATTTGGGGAATTTAAATTCATTGATGAAGGTCTAAAATGTGTATATATATACAGGTATTTATGTTTTCTACTATCGAGTGAGATTAAATTCAGTGCAAGTACTCACCATCTATTAAAAACATTCCTGCCTAAGTACACCAAGAAAAATTAACTTTTGACTATTTAAAAATATTTCACACCTGAAACGAACTATTTGTGTTAATTACTTAAAATGACATTAGACATGAATTCCTATTGATGACTTTGGAATAGTTTTCTCAAAGACAGTCACATATAGTGGCAGTGGGTTTCCTCATTTACAATTCAAGTGTTTAAATAACGTCATAATAGTTTAAAGCATGTGTGTATTATAGGTGTGAGTGTGATAGGCCTGTAGGAGATGGAGGCCACAATCGCTAGTGACAGGGTCATAGCCTCTAGTGGGGGGTGTGGGTCACAAGTCATATTTTTATCTTTATTTATATTGAGTTTGACAAAAAACCAATACATTTTCATCCTTGAGTCAGAGGGCACAGGCACCCCCTCCTGTATGCCTGTGGTCACAGCCTCTAGTGGGGGGTCACAAGTCATATTTTTATCTTGAGTTCGACAAAAAAACCAATACATTTTCATCCTCAAGTGGGAGGGTACAAGTACTCCCATCCCTGCATGTCTGTGTGCATGTGTGTGTGTGTGAGTAAACACACATATAACATTGGCTATCAGTTCATTACTACATCTACCCCAGTGAGTAAACACACGTATGACACAGGCTATCAGTTCATTACTACATCTACCCCAGTGAGTCAACACACGTATGACACAGGCTATCAGTTCATTACTACATCTACCCCAGTGAGTAAACATATGTATGACACAGGCTATCAGTTCATTACTACATCTACCCCAGTGAGTAAACACATGTATGACACAGGCTATCAATTCATTACTGTACATCTACCCCAGTGAGTAAACACACGTGTGACACTGGCTATCAGTTCATTACTACATCTACCCCAGTGAGTAAACACATGTATGATACAGGCTATCAGTTCATTACTACATCTACCCCAGAGAGTAAACACATGTATGACACAGGCTATCAGTTCATTACTACATCTACCCCAGTGAGTAAACACATGTATGACACAGGCTATCAGTTCATTACTACATTTACCCCAGTGAGTAAACACATGTATATACGACACAGGCTATCAGTTCATTACTACATTTACCCCAGTGAGTAAACACATGTACGACACAGGATATCAGTTCATTACTACATCTACCCCAGTGAGTAAACACACGTGTGACACTGGCTATCAGTTCAATACTGTATATCTACCCCAGTAAGTAAACACACGTATGACACTGGCTATCAGTTCATTACTACATCTACCCCACTGGCTATTACGAGCAATCACTAACAAACAGGTCATCAGAGTGGTCACTGGGGCGGCAAACAAAATCATTACATTTACAGCTCACTGCCACAATGTTCCCGTCACTGAATGGAAACCATTTCAGGCAGACAAATAACGATCATGAGAATTATGACGAAAATGAGAGAAATTAGCAGCATCGTTATTATGTTATGACTGGAACTATTTTAGGTCATTTATAAAAAGTAGGTTAACAGACAGGCCACAGGTCTGAGTAGGTGTAATTGCGTAATGAAGATAAAACTAAATATTACCGGTATTCTCACCTGTATCTTTTGTCCTGCATTAAAGGGAAGTCCTATATCCTGAGTCTGTAGCCATTTTAAAAGGTTTTGTGCAAATAAAATATTTTTATATTATTAAAATCACTGTTTACTTACATTTCGTTTCTTAAAATAATAATATCTCTATAACCAATACACTTCTGAACATCGCAATGTTTTTTAATATCTCAATATTGATTTTTGTCCAAAATAATTTTGTATTTATGAATTTATCATTTCTTCCAACAGGTGTAGCAAAGGCTGTGGTATATACTATCCTGTCTGTGGAATGCTGCATATAAATGATCCCTTGCTGCTAATTGGAAGGAGCAGACTATTGTGTGGTCCTTAACAATATGTCCAGTGTCATATAACCGTAATTAAAATGTGTTGAGTGCATCTTTTAATAAAATATTCTTTACAAATTGTAATTACTATTAATTAATACATGTACTTATCACAAAGGTTAATCAGGTATGCAAAGGAAGTTTATTGTTTATGAGTTTTTTAAAGAAGAAAATGTTGTGATTCTAAATGAAAGAAAGAAGAAAGAAAGAAAGAAAGAAAAAAAAAAGAAAGAAAGAAAGAAAGAAAGAAAGAAAGAATGAATGAATGTTTAACGACCCTGCAACAAGAACAAAATACACTGGCTATTGCATATCAAAGCAAAGCTCATGCTTAGAAACCCATTCTTTTTCACCTCAAAGGTTCGGACAGGTTGAACCCCTAGCATCCCTTGGGATCTACACCTAACAGTGTTTCAGAAAAGATATGTAGGCCACATGGCTATGCTCTGCTCTGTTTAATTCCTGGGGCCTAATTCACAAAGGTATCTTAGGCTCTTTGCAAGTCTTTTAGCATTGCAGGGGTGGGACGTAACCCAGTGGTAAAGCATTCGCTTGAGGCACGGTCGGTCTGGGATTGATCCCTGTCGGTGGGCTCATTGGGCTATTTCTCGCACTATCCAGTGCACCACGACTGGTATATCAAAGGCCATGGTATGTGTTATCCTGTCTGTGGGATGATGCATGTAAAAGATCCCTTGCTGCTAATCGAAAAAGAGTAGCCCATGACGTGGCGACACCGGTTTTCTTTCTCAATATCTGTGTGGTCCTTAACCACATGTCCGGCACCATATAACCATAAATAAAATGTGTTGAGTGCATCGTTAAATAAAACATTTTCTTCCTGTTTCAATTCCTGGGGCCTAATTCACAAAGGTCTCTTAGGCTCTGTTAGATAACAAAGCATCCTCTTTGTAAGTCTTTTAGCATTGCACTGCGAGATCGCAAAGTTGCGAGAGTTTTGTGAATTAGGCCCCAGGTCTTATTTAGAAGAAAAAAAATGCCCCACAAACCTGAAGTTCAAAAAAAAGAAAGAAGCCAGACAGCAATTAGTTCAAAGGCATCGATTAAGAGTCTTAAAAAAATCTACAAATTATAAAGCACCACTAAACATGTCTACAATTAAAGACACACAATTTAGAGGTAGCTTCTGTGTTTATATTGATTATTGGAATTAAAGGAATGAACGTGTCTCATGAAGTAGAGATCTGCTCCATTTGAATGAAATATTAGTCTTTAAAGAGACACTGATGAAAGGGTAACTGAGATGCAATTCGCTCTTTTACCAGTCGAACCAAGAGTTATTTGTAAAAAATTGTAAAAATAGTATCACCGATAACTTTAAATGGGTAATCTCCAAATAAGAACAGTTGCTTAGCAAATGAGTATGGTCGGACAAAGAGATAACTGGAATTTGCAACACTACATTAATGCAAGAATGGTTGCATAGTAATTAAGAAATTAAATTTGGAAGAAGAACATGAATAGTGACTTAAGTGAAGTTTTTAACATTAAATCAAAATAGTTGTATAAATAGTTGTATAATGCAGTGTTCTCGCTGCTCCATTTAAGTGGGGTGGCCCGCCCCGCTTTTCCATTTTGCCGCCCTCCTTTCACGTTCTCTGCCCTCCTTTATTTTTGTGCGCCCCTCTTTATTTTCCAGCACCCTGCTATATTTTAACCAGCACCTATCTCCGCTATTTCCAAATGCACTTTTTTCCACACGAAAAAACAAACAATGATCAGTCTGCACACTGAACATCAAAGGAAACAAGCCACGTTGTGTATGAAAAAGCAACTGACGAAACATTTACGACAGTTACCGTAACATAATTAAAGCAGTATTTTTAACAGCCTCTGTTTTGTCCCATACCTGTATCCATTTGTATGTTTAATAGACAATAAAAGTTATATTTTATTTGTGCAATGAAAACATTTTTATTTTTTTACGGATTCGGCAATCTCCAATTGAAAAAAACTCTTATTTGGTGCCAAATTTGTCACGTGATCAGAACGGTCATTCTGTCTTTTGTTTCCACTATCATCTGATACTTTGTCCTCAGTTGCAGATATAATTGGTTGTAACTGATGATTTTTATTTTCTGTCATTTCTGTCATTCTGTTTACCAGTATTCAGCAGTTCTTTATAAAATATTGTAAACTTTTCATTTTGAGGGGATATGAACGCTTATAAAAACAACGGAAGTGGTAGTGTTTATCATTAAAATCATTTATCTTGAGTGCCAAATAATATATACACCGCCTTTAAAAACTAAACTATTTTTTATCAGCTGGCGATATTTTATCACAGCGATCGATTCATTCGATGAAGATTGAAATAACAAAAAATGTATCCAACATTAGAGGATCACTTTACAAACATCTTAATTGTTTTTCATATATCTTGAAATCTTTATTAAAAAAAATAATATTAAAACTTTGATGGTTCAGCAAAACCGGAAATGCCTATGAATGGCATCTTCAGTTCAATTAAAAGATGAGTTTGCTTGTATTTCATATTTATAAACCTTTTTGCACTTTTTTGTTGGCAAAATAAGGAGTATGTCTTTTCACAAACTCTACCAAAACACAATAATATGGTAACCAAACTCTCCCCCCCCCCCCTTTTTTTGTTGTTGTTTCTGTTTTAGGGTTTTTTTGCTTTTCGTTTATTGGGTTGTGGAGGGGGGCGGTTGAAGGGTGTGGCGACCTCCTTTACTTTTCATCCAGCAAGAATACTGTAATGTTAATTGATCACTGTTAATTTTCTTTAAAATTTAAAGTAAAACCCCTCAAAAGTGGACCCTCTGTAAACCCTCTGTAAACCGGAATTCCCTCAAAAAAGGATGGGTTCCCCCAACCCATAATCTCTCTAAAATGGATACCCCTTAAAACTGAGGTGGGATTTAGCTCAGTCGGTTGAGTGTTCGCTTGAGATGCTTGTGTTGCAGGATCAAACCACCTCGGTGTATCTATTCAGCTGATTATGTTTTTTCTCGTTCCAACCAGTACACCACAACTGGTCAAAGGCTGTGGTATGTGCTTTCCTGTCTGTGGGAAAGTGCATATAAAAGATCCCTTGCTGCTAATTGAAAAATGTAGTGGGTTTCCTCTGATGACTCTGAGTCATAATTACCAAATGTTTGACATCCAATAACCGATGATTAATTAATCAGTGCTCTAGTGGTGTCATTAAACAAAACAAACCTTAAAACTGGACTTTTTACATAGTCCCATGGGTGTCTGCTTTTGAAGACTTTCACTGCATAACTGTATAGCAAATGTCTCAACAGATTGCTTTAAAAAGTTACTTGTAATGTAACTAACATTGCAAGAGTTACATGAAATGCATTTGTACAATGAAGTAACATGCAAAACCAATGTATCATCCTATGTTATTCATAAACATTTTGATCCTGTTTTGACTTATAGTAATAACAAAGAATAACATTTGGTACCAACCACCATTTGCAGATTAACAGTTAAATATATACATGTCTACCAAATTAATGAATGTTTCCAGTTTAAAGTGGAGCATAGATATTTCCAAAATACATGCCAAATAAAGTTAAAAGTTGGTTTTATTAATGACACAACTAGAGCACATTGACTAATTAAAAGTTGGCTCTTAGATGTCAGACACTGTAATTATGAAACAGTCTTAGATGTCAGACACTGTAATTATGAAACAGTCTTAGAGGAAGCCTGCTACATTTTTTTCCATTAGCAGCCAGGGCTCTTTTATATGCACTTTCCACAAATAGGACAGCACATACCACCAAATAGTAATAATTTTCTCTACATTAGTTACATGTAAAGTGACTGTAACCAGGCTAAATTATTATCATTACAGAAAGGTGGGTAATGGTGGTATTTTATCTGTGCTAGAAGAAATTCATGACAAACATAATTAGCAACACTAAAAATAATGAACACCTGCTGTTTAGTAAACAGTTGGGAGAGAAAAGTAAACAGATATTTACATGTGTATATAATATACACTTCAATAGCAACCAGGAAAGAAATGACAACACAAATGGACTTTGTAATATTACACAATCATAACAGAACAGTTGTTTGAGTAACAAAGATGAAAGGTCTATGCATGATGTAAATGAAATAAAATTATGTACATGTAAATAATAAGGCCAAGGAAAAAATATTATACATTCTTGTTCCTATACATGCATTAATTTCTATTCCCACCACTAACTACCAATTTTCATTTAATTTTTCAAGGAAAATTTCATTTCTGTAATTCTGTTTTATTGTCTGAATTTTACTGATATTTTATATTATACTTTTTAATGTGCATATATTTCACATGGAACTGGATTGAATCAATACTAACCTTACTTCATGTATTTCCCTTTGTTTACAACTGCTGATGTGTATTTTTGATCCTCCATGGGGAGATGTTAAATATTCATTCCAGGGCTTCTAGATTACGGTAGCCCCACTCCCATGGCTAGTGATATTCAATGTTGGGTTAGTAAATAACTACTATTGTCATGCCCGACGGCTACTGAAATCTTTTTGTCAAATATTGCAGTTAAGTCTATGTTGTAAATATGAATATCCTAACACCACCCCAACGTTCGTCTTTTTAAGCTCTATCTCCCTCTTTAGGTGACATATTTGATTATTACTATTATTTAGTAAAATTGTATTAAGTAAAAGTAAAGTAGGGCTAGTGAATTTTTAATCCTGGCTAGTAATTTTTTTAAATCACTGATCCCATGGCTAGTGGATTTAAAAAAAATTCTAGAAGCCCTCCATTCATTGATTTAAAACTATCACTGCTGACATAGCCATTTAAGGTGAGCTATCAGTCTCACTCCCCATCATTCTCCTAGACTAGTTGTGAATGTATATAGTATTAATATGGTAATATATTATAAATGGCTCTCTATAATCATATACTCTTCAAAAGAAGAAACGCAAAACGACATTGTCGTAACATTTGGAGAATTGATTTAATTATTGAATGGTGAGTCCGATAATTACCAAATGTTGCAGGATTGTTCACAATTCACTCTAGTCCATTGTGAGTAAGTGATAGGACACACCACCAAGGTCAAGGTCATCTGGAGTCAATACCGGGTGTGGCCTCCGCGTGTGTTGACAACTGCCTGGCACCGCCTGCCCATTGAAGCAACCAGAGTACGGATGACGTCCCGGGGGATGGTGGCCCACTCGGCCTGCAAGGCTGCTGCCAGCTCGGGCAGGGTCTGGGGCTGTGGTTGTCGCTGTCGGAGGCGTCGGTCCAACTCGTCCCATAGATGCTCAATTGGGTTCAAATCCGGTGATTTCGATGGCCAAGGAAGGACATTAATGTTGTTGTTCTGTAGGAAAGCCGTTGTGAGACGTGCTGTGTGAGGCCTGGCGTTGTCATGTTGGAACACTGCGTTGGCGTTGGCCATAACTGGAACGATGTGTGGCCGGAGGATCTGGTCAATGTAGCCCTGTGCATTCAGGTTGCCCTGCACGTGGACCAGGTCAGTTCTGCCAGTGTGTGAGATGGCTGCCCACACCATGACACTACCCCCGCCGAATCTGTCCACTTCCTGCACGCAGTTTGCCGCATAACGTTCACCACGACGCCTATACACGTGACATCTTCCATCATGACGTCGGAGCAGAAATCGGGACTCGTCACTGAACCACACCTGTCTCCATCGCAGTTGAGGCCATTGTCGATGAATCTGGCACCACTGCAGTCGGAGTCGACGGTGTTATGGTGTTAAGATGACACCTCGAACTGGACGTCTGGCACGAATTCCTACCTCACATAGGCGGTTCCGTACGGTCTGGTCGGATATCCTGCGCAAACCTGGTATTGCTGCGGCTGTGGAGGTGGCAGTAGTCAATCGTTCCCGAAGGTGGCGTACCCGGATGTAGCGGTCCTGCCCGGGGGTAGTGACCCGTGGTCGACCGGATCTAGGGAGGTCACGTGTTGATCCATGTTGCTGGTAACGGTCCCACAGTCTGGAGATGGTGCTTGGGGACACATGGAATGCCCTGGCAACGGCCGTTCTGGATTCGCCTGCGTCTAGTCGGCCGATGGCATTGTTTCTCTGCGGTTCACTGAGACATGGCATGTCCTGGATTGTCAACTGTCGGCCAGATACAGAGGCCAGGCAAGCGAACACCCTGCACTTTTATACTGTCGGTGTTCATGTTGCACGTGCAGACAACGCACGTGCAGTGGTGACATGGTTTGCACGTGGCTGCGTTTTTGCGAATATTCACATTTTGGAACTTTATTGTACAGTAGCTGCGTTTTATCGAATGTAACCATGGGAATGTGTTTGGGACATGCAATGACCTTATATTCACAAAGCATGAACCGGTAGGAAACATAAAATCGGAGTTATAACCCATTTGTACCCTTTTGCGTTTCTTTTTTTGAAGAGTATAGTTTGGGGAGCAATTAATCACTCCCCTCAAAATCTTTTTCACACTGAGGTCTGCATTGTAATGAACTTTAAACATGTAAGACACTGCTTGTGGGATGATACATTTGTAATCTGGTGGGGGACGGTAAGTCACGTTATTGCTCACTGCATAATTTTAAAACTGATCAATGATAATAATGAAATCTGTCTTTGTTTGTTTGATTTAACTACAAACAGGTGTTGTACATACTGTAAATACAGCATCATAAACTGTAAGGAGATAGCAACTTGCAGTTGTTTCCATAGCAACTTGCAGTTGTTTCCATCACAAAAATAAATGTCCAAAACCGTAAATCATAAAAAAGGTAAAATGTGTTTTGTTTACTGACACCATTAGAGCACATTGATTTATTAATCATTGTTTATTGGATATCAAACATTTGGTAATTTTGACATAGTCTTAGAGAGAAACCACACTATATATATATATTTATTTGTTTTAGTAGTACCAAGGGATCTTTTATATGCACCATCCCACAGACAGCACATACCATGAACTTTCATATACCAGTCATGGTGCATTGGCTGGAATGAGAAAATAACCCAATGAGACCACTGATGGGAATCAATCCTAAACTGACCGAGCATCAAGCGAACACTTTACCACTGGGCTACGTCTGAACCCTACATTCACAGATCATAAGGGTCGAGACGTAGCCCAGACAGGATAGCACATAACACAGCCTTTAATATACCAGTCAATGGGTCCACCAACAGGGATCGATCCTAGACAAACCGCACATCAAACGAGTGCATTACCACTGGGCTACATCATCAAATCACCACCCCATAAATCATAAATTCAAGAAGTTTATAAAACATGTAAATCACTGTCAGAAAACTCCATTCAAAGCTCATATACAATCACAACCCTTAAGTTACTGCTTTTTGAAAACTCTATATTCATATATATGTAAATTTAACACATCTCTCCCACCCCCCACCCTCCTCACCCTTATTTTAATCACACCTCAGTTTGCAAACAACTCTATCACACCAGTTCCTGTTGTAAAATTCCTCCATCTGTAGCAAAGTTGTGTTTACTTAGAGGAAATTAATCCCATTAAAGACCTGTAACCCTGACAAACAGCCATAAAACGGCTGGCTGCAAAGATTAGTGCAAACATACACAAACTCATTCAATAATGGTCCACGGGGGAAGCCGGCCATTTCGCTTTGCTGTGGAGCGAGGCAATAAGAATCCAATTCAGTGTTATTCTCTCACTACTGGCCAATAAGAAAAGACAGCCACAAGACCATCTCAATCTGTCACCCAACATCCATACATGCCCCTGTCTGGCCAGACAAATTCAAGTATTTCATAACAGCCATTTCATCTCCGATCCTCTTCACGCTCAGACAATCTGTAGAAATTTCTCAAACAGCAGCTAAGAAGTTTTATCTATGCAAACGAAATAATTTCGAGATGGACTGGGGGGGGGGGGGTGTGTGTGTGTGTGGTGGTCATAAGGTGAATCATTCATCATTTTGTGTTGTGAACTCATGTACTTACAGACCTTCCAGCAAAATCAGTTACCTATTATATTGCCTTGAAAATGTCTGTCTATAACACCATAAAAAGATTCAAAATGAAATCTTGTGTGTATTCTGCTGCATGTAGTTGAAATATCTGCACTGATATTAAAGGGACTGTCCTGAATTTGCAGCAATTATAAGATTTTCCCAACAAACAGAGACTTTTGGGGCAACTGAATTGACACATTATATACATGTTCTTGTTTAGAATACCAGTGCATGTATGTCCAATGTGTTTGCAGTCGTGTGCTAATGTTTGTGACAGTTATTTGTCTTTTTACTTTTTAATATTTTGTATGTACAAAGTTATTGGGAGGTAAAATCCTGTTTGGGGTACTGTGAAGAATAGGACAATATAACAAACACCTTGTTTAGAATATCAGTATTTGTATAAACAAGAAAATATATTTAATATATAATTTTAGTCGCCAAAAAGGCTCTGTTAGTCAGAAACATCTTACAATGGAAGTACTCTGGACATTCCCTTTAAAATATTGAATGTTTCAATATTAAATCTTATTTGCATTCCAGTAATTAGAGGGGCGAGACGTAGCCCAGTGGTAAAGCGATCGATTGATGTGCGGTCAGTTTAGGATCGATCCCCGTCAATGGGCCCATTGGGCTATTTCTCGCTCCAGCCAGTGCACCATGACTGGTACATCACAGGCCATGGTATGTGCTATCCTGTCTATGGGTTGGTGCATATAAAAGATCCCTTGCTGCCAATCGAAAAGAGTAGCGCATGAAGTGATGACAGCGGCTTTCCTCCCTCAATATCTGTGTGGTCCTTAACCACATGTCCAATGCGATATAATCGTAAATAAAATGTTTGAGTGCATTGTTAAATAAAAGATTTCCTTCTTTCCAGTAATTAGAATATATGCAATATACATGCGCACTATTAAAATATTGAGTATTCCAAAAATACATGTATTTTAAAACATAAAATCTGTTGCTAGAATTGATGCACACACATGTACCAGCTATCTTTCAAAATGTAGCTGATGAGCAAAAGCATGTTGAATACAATTTAGACAATGGGTTTAAAGACACAAGTGCAGTTTTCTACTTCTCATATTTCCAATTATTTTAAGCAATGCATGTCTAGTGTTAATTTCAATAGACAGTTACTATTCAAAATATAGATTGTCGCCATGGAACAGCCAATCAGATACATGTAAGTAAAAACATGTTAAATATTGTTATATGATAACATAAATCTCACATACATATAAGTGTTCTCTCAACTGGGTGAGTAAAAAAATATTACTACACATTTTGCATTGAATAATTATTGAAATAACCAAATATAAATATATGTAAATACTATCATTCATTTGACCATAGAGAGGATTATTTGGGAGGTTTTTTAACACAAGTTTCCAGTGCAATAATACCTGAGTGATAAGATTTAGTGCTGTTTGACATTGCTAAGGTCTAATTCCACCTAAGTGTTTTACACCGCATTGTCACAATGCATGAAAGTTGAAAGATAAAATTCTTCATTTGCACTACAGCGTGACATTAAAAAAAACATGCTCTTCCACCATGATATGAAATGCCCCACCTGAGAAAAGAACATTCCAGAGCATTTTACCCAGTATACCTTTTGGTTTAGGTAATGTCATTCTTTAATTTGAGATCAGGCTATTGAAACATGGACAGTGAGTGCTGTCGGCCCACAATTACCACCAAGATGAAAACTGTTGACTGGAAGGAAGGAAGGAAATGTTTTATGTTTTATTTATATGGTGTCAGACATGTGGTTAAGGACCACGCAGATATATATAGAGAGAAAACCTGCTTTCACCACTTCATGGGTTACCCTTTTCGATTAGCAGCAAGGGATCTTTTATATGCACCATCCCACACAGGATAACACATACCATGGCCTTTGATATACCAGTCATGGTGCACTGGCTGGAGCAAGACATAGCCCAATGCAAAACACCTAGATGAAATCAGTCTTTTAAACTGTGATATAGGATTGGGGTAAAGTTGGGCATTTTGTAAAAACATGCACTTTCAAAAAAGCGTTAGAAATCTTTTAAGATTTAAATTTCTTGTTGCTGGTTATTTAGATGGTACTAAAGGGTTTTTAGGTTATGACCCTAATAGTGCAAGTTTGTAAATTGCCCTTCAAATATGCGTACCTCAGTCTCAAAAACATTCTGTATTAGTCAACCACAAGTGACATTTACAGAACTTCACAATGATTACTTTTATAAAAATCTGTTGTCCTCCCATTACAGGATTTTTATGGTACCTTTTTATGCCCTAATGCAAGTTTGAAAATTCTCCTTGAAATATACGTACCTCAATCTCAAAAATATTCTGTATCAGAATTTACATAATTTCACAATAATTAGTTTAATAAAAATCTGTTGTCCACCATTTCAGGATTTTTATGGTATGGCCCTAGTACAAGTTTGTAAATTCTCCTTGAAATATATGCATACTACAGCCTGAAAATCTCTGTATTAGACAACAACAAGTCACACTGACAGCCAGCAGTTCATAATAAGCAGATTAAAAAAAAAATGTCCACCATTACAGGTGTTTGTTTTTTATGACATATGTTCATGTACCCCTTTGGGGTACATTCTACCAAAGTTTGAAAATCACCGTATTAGGCAATCACAAGAGAAGCTTTAGACCATCTCAAAAAGAACATTGCAATGTTTGGTCATGGTTCTGAAGGAACAGCTCCGACAAAGTTTGCAAAGGAACAGTGTGGTGTCTGACAATGATTGTAAAGGAAGCTGTTCGAGCGGTCTACTGTGTACAAAGACAGTTAATCATGGCCGATGCCAATGAGTTTCTTCATCATATTGGACAGACACAATTCCGACAGACTGAATCTATCCGCCACGGCTTCAGCGACAAACATCAGACCCATTCACGGCCAGGAGAGGACAAAACCGAGTCAACGATTCTGACAGCGTGATTAACGATTGAGAGCCGATGCAGATGAAGATATTATCCAAAGTTTATGAGACATTTGTACCATCGAGCTTGAGAACGGCTGAGGTATGGTCACTGCAAAGATACGTCAAATCGTCTTTAAGAGAAATCTTCACACACTGCAGACGTCTCGACATCATGCAGTGGTCATGAGAGATGAAAGGCAAAGCATGAATCCAGAAGTTTTAGTACAAATAAAAAATAATTGTCCCCTATTACATAGTGAGTGTATCTTTGAACAGCCTGAGATTCAAATCAATAAAGAACACACAAAATGTCTTCTGTTGAGGTCCATTATTCTTCTTCATTGCGTTCTTAGGTGACCTCAAGTGACTGCTATGAAAAATCGACATTATATGAAGAGCCACATCAGATATTATTACTTTCTAGCAAATCTAGTGGTGGAGAAACTTAATAAAGATGATTATTATCAACACTCAAACACTCGAGACTTCAAAATCATTATTTTCTTATAATAGCATTAGTGGGGGTTTTTTCAATCTCTATTAATATTTTTTTTATAAGGTAATTTAACTGCCAGGCCCAGATAGCAGTTATAAAGGACCTACAATGCTAATAAATATTGTAGAATGGCTACATGTAGTCTCTAACAGGGTGCTTACTTTTTAAAAACAAACCACCTAAACAAAACAAAAACTCTTATCACATTATTATCATTATAATGTATACATGTATATAAACCTGTTAAGATTTCCTTTTAAAATGTAAAAAAAATTCTGATAATTTGTTAAAAGCATGTTCAGTTATATTGATTTTAAAATATGAGTGCTGTAATAATGAGTTTAATTAAGGAACCTGACTTCACTGACCACCAAAACCAATCATGACAGTATTCCTTTTTTATGTCGGATTTTATTTTAGCTGCTGTATTGTCAGCTGCTAGGGGATTATTAGTTCAATAATAGTATCAAAGGATAACTTTTATTTAGAAAATAGTTTATTTTTTAAACATATTAAAAGAAGAAATTGAAATATGTTTTAACAATCATTCTGAAAGTACTGCTAAAGCAATACAATAAATATTTTCCTTACCGGGCACAACATTTTTTCACATCTCCTAAATTTAAGGGCCATAACTCTGTACAAAAAAGAGAGGGTAAATTGCTATGAAAGTTAACTTTGATCTGTAACAGTATGTGATAAAGCTATATACAAAATTTCATCTGAATATCTTCAGGCATTGCAAAAAAGGTCCTAAAAACATATTTTTGCATCTCCTGCGTTCAAGGGCCGTAAATCTGTCAAAAATGGATTAATAATGATCTGTAACAGTACATGATAAAGCTATGCAGCTCAATATCGAAACGCATTGTGAAAAAAACCATCCAGAAAACTATGTGGAATAGATGGGATGGAGAGAGACACAGATGGACAGAGATGAAGCCTACATTCTCCTCCAGTTGCACTGTGAGGAGACTAATATGCATATCCAGCCTCAGAAATTCATGACTGTAATCAGCAATTCCACTGCTAAAATCTCCAGCAGCATTTAAACATTTTATCGTTATTGGGTATTTACTTTGTTATTATTGGTACAACAATGCCATTGCAAGGACTGCATATCTTTATTCTTACAACACTATCTACAGAACATTAAAACCAATTTTAACTGGAAATTTTTTTCCAGTTGTTAAATATTATATTTACATGAAAATACCACTAACATTTCACAATGTTAACCATGAATTCTCACAGAATAAACCAAGATTTTTAAAGTCTTAATATACCCCAAAACACCCAAACTGGTTCATTCCATTTGGGTTTGACCTCTTTTTTTTCCTGCATGCTAATGCCAATAGCTGGTAAAGCTGAGCCAGTTTTGGTACCTTATGTGTAAGACCTGTTATAAGGAACATGTGCAAACAGGACAGTTGTGGCTTCCGGCAGTAACTGTTTGAAGACAATAGACTGGTATGGATTATTGCCAGAAGTGGTGCTATGATGGTGAATGTCAAGGAACGGTGCATATGAGAGATGTAAAGAGCAGGAATTACAAGTACTTGATATAATGGAAAGAGTTTTCCACACAACTAGTCTCATTAGATATTTTCTAATGTTAAAGTTAAAGTTTGTGTCATTAGTTTTCGACACAACTAGTTTCATTCGATATTTTGTAATGTTTAAGTTAAAAGTTAGCTTTGTTTAACAACACTACTAGAGCACTTTGATTTATTAATCATCAGCTATTGGATGTCAAACATTTGGTAATTTTGATTTGTAGTTGGAGGAAACTCACAATATTTTCCATCAGCAGCACAGGATCTTTTATATGCACTTTCCCACAGACAGGACAGCACATACCAGGATTTTGGATATACCAATCATGGGGCATGGGTTAAGATGGGGGGGGGGGGATCTAATCAGAACTATAACTGTGGTTATATGAAGAGTGCTCACTTTAGGTATGACATGGGGAAGTTATCCTTGGAAGACCCATTGGGTTATTTCCTATTCCCAGTACTGTTATCCCCGGAATGATAGACTAAAATTATCTATCTATTCCTTCCTATCTGAAGGAAATGTTTTACTTAACAATGCACTCAACACATTTTATTTAGGTTATATGGCATCAGACATATGGTTAAGGAACACAAAGATATTGAGAGAGGAAACCCACTGTTGCCACTTCATGGGCTATACTTTTCTATTAGCAGCAAGGGATCTTTTATATGCACCATCTCACAGACAGAATAACACATACCATGGCCTTTGATATGCCAGTCATGGTGCATTGGCTAGAGCGAGAACTGACAGGGATCGATCCCAGACCGACCGCACATGAAGTGAATGCTTCACCACTGGGCTACGTCCCGCCCATCCTATCTGAAAGTAGGCTATGTACTGAAACTGAATTTATTACACTGTAGGCTACTAATTACATAAAAACATCTTCCAAAGACAGGACAGCATATACCATGAAATTTTATATAGCAGTAGCAGAACAATGGTTGAAAACAAGGACTTAATCTAATGAGGTAATTGACAAAGAGAAAACAAATGACCTGAAAATATTTTAGATAAAAACTGCCGCTTTCACATGAACTGATGCACTCACTGAGATGATGGCTTAAATTGTTTGCTAAGGATCAGTAAAGCAATTCAAAGAGGCAATAAATATATCACGGAGCTAAAATAATCAATTCACTACAGTTTGTACACGTGTAATAAACCAAGATTTCACCACCATAAATCAGCTGATACTGGTCAATTTTCAGGTCATTCACGGGTCAATGATTTGATCTTCATTAAATTTTCAGAAGGCCAGCCATTCTGACTTAATTACGATGTACAGGAAATGAAAGAACAAGTTTGTTTTGCTTAATAACACCATTACAGAACATTGATTAATTAATCAGCAGCTATTATAATTAATTGGATGTCAACTATATATTTTCATTAGCAGCAAGAAATCTTTTATATGCACTTTTCCACAAACAGGACAGCACATATCAAAGCCTTTGATATGCCAGTCATGGGGCATTGGTTGGGATGGGGGAAAACCCAGTGGGTCCATCTAATGTCAGAACCAAATTGTTAACAACTACGATAAATTACTCTCCTACCTTTAATTACCATTACATTTCCCCAAAATATTGTCCAGACATAAGTTGTGATAAAGCCATTACAGTGACACAGATTCCACATATGAGACTGTAAGGATGTCACCAGTATCAATGACTTCACTGAGATCACATAGGCTAAAAATACATGCAGTTTTCTGCCGTCTGCCATTTTGCTTTTTTATGGAATACTCTAGGGGTGAAAGCATCCAAAGTAAGTGACATAATTACTATAAAATCAATGTTCTCTAGTGGTATCTTTACACAAATCAAATTAAAAAAAAAAAATTATATGATGTCATCATGTTTGCTTTCATATTGTAACATGTTATGACGTTGTTAGATTAAGTTATGATGTTGTTAGATCAAGTCATATTCTTTCACCCCACTTAGATAGTATTCCATAAAAAGTCAAAATGACAGCCGGCACAAAATGACATGCTTTTTGTCCTATGCGATCTCAGCAAAGTCGATATAAGTGACATAGTTATCATCTAGTATGTGGAATCTGTGTCATTGTAATGGGTTTTTTAAGATTTCTGTCTGGACAAAATGTGGCTAAAATCTAACGAAAAATAAAGGTAGGAGAGCAGTTTATCGTAGTTAACATTATGGTTCAGACTTCAGGATGTCCGATCCTACAACCCAAGCACCTCAACTGAAAAGCTCTTTACCAATCCCACTGACTTTTTTAATACAAATTTTACGTTGAAAAACCAAGACAACACATATCACAGCATTTGATATACTGGTCATGGGGAATTGGTTGGGATGGGGGGAAAAACCCCAGTGGGTCCATCTTGGGTGTCCAATCCTATGACTCGAACCCCTCAGGTGAGCAAAACCTCTATACAGACTGAGTTAGATCCCATCTTTCTTTTGATACAAATTTTAAGTTGAGAAAAAAAACACGCACAAAACCCCCCCAACATTTTGTCAACTTTGCTCTGGAAAAAGTCCAAGAACTCTTGGCACACACACTACAGATCTGTTCAAACTGACACCAGGACCCCCGGCTTCAGAACTCGTGTTTGTTTTCTTCGTTGTGTGACTTTCCCAAGTGCATGGCTAATCCAGTGACCTGCAAACACGGTGTTTGGTTAACAACTTGTACATTTTGTACAGGTGATTAAGCCAACAACAGCTTGTCAACAATGTGATCACTGTGTCAACTAATTCCAGTCATTAGGTTAGGTATACACACATGACTGGAAGCCAGTGGAACAAGTGCTTAAACATTAATTTAGGAGGCTTAATTAACAAAACTGTTTGGCCATTTTGTGTTCTGTTTCATATATATTGTGTGCTTAAACTGGACTCAGTTCCAGTGTTGTATCTCAGGGTTGGTTCCAACTTGGGAGTATTGTAAAGTATATAAAGCTACGCACTACACCACCTGTCTCAATGTTGTAGAGGTTATGCCACAAGACAAGTTCACACAATATATACAGGGAAACTCTTCTAAACTGGACACCTTCAAACCAAGAAAAAGTCCAGTTTTAAGAGGTATCTGGTTTAAAGAGGTTCTCTCCCACACCATTTTTTTTTAAAAGGGACCATAAAAAATGTCCAGTTTTGACAGAATTCCAATTTACAGAGGGTCTGGTTTTGAGAGGTTTCACTGTATTTATATGCACAATATCAAATAGCCCAGAGGACACTGTGACTTGGAAGCTTCCAATT